>NC_079168.1:34934025-34994025 GCF_947568905.1 Ostrea edulis
TCTGTTACCATTTCAACCAGAAGCACCACCACCGCCAATACCACCTGATGCAGCAGCCGTAGATAGAAATGAATTAAAAGAACATTTTATCAAATGGGTCAATAAAGCATGTCAAAACAGCTAGTTCATTACTACTACTAGATCACCTCAAGAAATGTAAGTGTTAAGCTGGAACAAAGAAGGAGGAAATCACTTAAAGAGACATAAGGTTCCCGATTCTAACATAGTGGACGGAATCAGCGAATGCCAGAGACAAAATACCCTGAAATAGCGTGAGCCACCAGCAGGATTACAACGACGATGGTGTAGATTTATAGTGCAGACTGCCCAGTAGGGGCCCTGCTATACTAGGTTTGTTGCGGCGAGGCGACGATGGTGGTAGACCCTCGGATCCCTTGGGAACGGGGACGGATCTTCTTGAAGATCCGGGGGTGGTTAGGTCCTCCAGAAGGTGGTGGATGGGTCCATATCCTCTTCCTAGAGTCGATCGCCCACGGATCCCCAAAGCATAGTCGGGGGAAGGGCTTCTTCAAGACAGCTTGCTATTCTTCATCTGTGGTCGATCGACCCAGGATTACAGCAACGTGAACGAACCTTAAGGGAGACTAATGCCCCTAAAGGATATGTGACTAATCGTGAAGTAAAAAACTGATGGACAAAACAGGAAAAATCAGTACTCATAAACCTATTGATGATGATGAAGATGGGAGTCGATTTTAAGTAGTCTCTGCTTTCGGTAATAAATCTTTCCTTTGAAACACCGACACAAATGATGACACTATAAAATATCAGGAACGCTACTGAAAAGGCATCACACGAAATTCGGAATTGTTTAACTTTACCATGCATTGAAAACAAGAAACGCATACTTTACATAAAACCATACGTCGGAAATTTAAGAGACAATAGATTGATATAAACAATGTAAATTTGATTTAGCATCGAGGTATCGAACTTGAAGAAATACATGGCTATTCATTCTAATTGTGCACCATCGATGCAATCTCCAAGTATGCTAA
The DNA here is from genome assembly GCF_947568905.1 of Ostrea edulis. Taxonomy (NCBI): domain Eukaryota; kingdom Metazoa; phylum Mollusca; class Bivalvia; order Ostreida; family Ostreidae; genus Ostrea; species Ostrea edulis. Next base: position 34,935,045 of record NC_079168.1, read on the forward strand.
GGTGATGTTTTTAAAAAGGAAAAATGGGGAAAGAAATAATACGAGGACTTTGATGGATTTTTCGAGACGGACGATGTTCGCATTCAATCGGTTCAAGGGAGATAATTTACGAATAAAGAATTTCGTCACACCAGAGTCCTCTCGGTGAAACTGATGTCGGTATATTAGTAGTGAGTATTTACAGAAATCGCTCTAGACCATGGGTTTACACTCATTCTGCGATTTTAACAAAAGAAATCCATGAAGCACTGGGAAGAGCTTTGAAAAAGAATGTGGAAAACGCTTGGTTAGTATTCCATGAAATTTCACGGATGTGTTTATGCAGGTCTTACTCCAATTATGTATGTAAATTGTCTAGTCTTTAAATTCTGCCCTATACAAAGAGTGAAAGTTATCAACCTTTAGAAACTATTTTGGATGTTTACATGAGAACATTTTGTATCATAGTCACGTGACAAATATGCACTTCGGTATGACGTCATCACATGGTTGTTATAAATAGATCACAATTGTACCATAATAACACTACCCCAACGTTTAAACCTTGGTCTAACAGGCAATAATAACGGTATAACACAAAAGTTGATCAAAAGTGGTTCTAGAATACTACTGCTCTGAGTAAGATAAAGAAAACGAACAGTGACCAAGCACATAACAAATCGAAGAGTAGGACACACAAGATCGATACACCAAGGGTGGGATCAGGTGTCTAGGAGGAGTAAGCATCCCCTGTTGACCGTTTCCCACATCCTCGGAATGGATAGTGAGAAACTTATTATTCAGAAAGAAAAAAATTACTAAAAGGCCCATCGTTTCTTACTGAGCAAGCAAAGCCATGGATTTATATGAAAATCTGAAATCCATGTATGTGTATTGAGATGTGGTTGGTCCTCAGGTGGTGGGATCTAATGCCTTTGAATTATCAAAAGTGGTTCCTTGTACATTCATTCTGGAAAACAAGAAGCAATATGATAACCTGTCAGAACGGAATAAAATATTTCGATACCATTGACATTTAAGTCATGACCTCTTTATGGGCCGTCTAACCCTTCATAATTGGAAAAACGATCGCTAAACTTTCTTTCTGAAAAAGTTTATTGTCAACGTCCCATATTCATATGGGAAGTTAACGATGGAGAAGCTGAAAGAAAGTTGAGTTCTTAGCTTGCATTTACTATCTACGGTATTTTCAATAAAATATCTAAGTATGAAACAGAAGTGGACGACTCTGTGGTGTCTTTTATTTCCAGTTCACAGGGATATATCAAATGGACATATGAATGAAAATTATTATTGTTAAAAGATAAAACATTGAAGGCCATGGCAAGAAGTTTTTTCGTCTCACGAAGAAGATTTTTAAAAATAAATTCTACTTCATAAGAATATAAAAACAGGTCAGCAACGAAGTAGTACATTTCATGCCCATGGGAATTCCAACAGACTGTTTGAAGACCAGATCACCAAAGACTACGCAGATATTGTCAATGAGGAACTCCAGCTTATTTTTTATTTCAACTTCATGTACTTGTGCAGGGAACCAGAGTAGTGTTTAACAAAGTAATTTTTGGGATGACCGATCACTAAATATGAATATTTCCGCTTTCCATTTTTGTTGAAGAAGCCATCTTTATGTCTATTATTTCTTTAATTTATCGTGAGGAATGGTCGTGTAAAGTGTTGAAAAGTCATACGTTTTGATGTTGTTGATTTTAGAAAAGTTTTGCGATTTAAAGTTTACTAAAACGTTCTTTAGAATTTTTTAGAATTCACATTTGATTTACACCACTTCTGCCATATGTAGTGGCACAGTACATTTGAAGTTTCTCTTTCACAGCTATTAATATCTTCGTTGTCAAATGCTGTCTGACGTGTTTCATACCGATTGTTAGACCGTTCGTGGCACACCGATTTTGACTACGGAGAACTCCGTTTACCTGATCAAGATATAGGGCTCACGGCGGGTGTGACCGGTCGACGGGGGATGCTTACTCCTCCTAGGCACCTAATCCCACCTCTGGAATATCCAGGGGTCCGTGTTTGTCCAACTCTCTATTTTACATTGCTTATAGGAGTTATGAGATTGATCACTGTTCGTTATCTCCACCTTTCGTGAGGAGCAAAGCTTGGTAGAACATTTACTGGATCCAGCAATGTATCTTTCTTTGTAAGGGTTTTAATTAAGTTGATGCTTAGCCTTACTCTCCCTAGGCACCTGATCCCACCTCTGGGAGATCCACGGGTCCGTGTTTGCCCAATTCTCTGTTTTGTATTGCTTATAGGGGTTATGAGATTGGTCACTGTTCGTTATATTCGCCTTTCTTCCAGTATAGGTACGGTAACTCATATTCATGAGGACCTCAAATCACTTATTCTAAAAGGTTCTAAATATAGAGAACCTCGGTCTTTCAATTAGCGACAGAACTTCATCTCTATTATGAATTTAGTAAGTATAAGTAACAATAAAATTGTCTTTGTTTGTAAGGCTCATTATTACAACTGTATTTTAAACAAACTTTACATTAATTCCCCTTTTGGTAATCGTACTTATACTCAACTGCCCTTTCAAAAGAAGAAATTCTTCAAATCCATGCTTCAGTTTTAGGCACATTTGGTATCCCAGTTGATGGGTCGAATGAATATGAGTTACCGTACCTACACTGGATTCCTAAACCACATAAAAACTCTTACAAACAAAGATACACTTCTGGATGCAGTAAGTGCTCCACTAAGCCACTATCTTTGCCCTTCACAAAAATATTAACAGCTGTGGAGAAACTTCAAACTTACTGTCCCACTACATATGCCAGAAGTGGTGTAAATCAAATGTGGATTCTAAAACATTTTAAAGAACTTTTAGTATACTTGAAATCGCAAACTTTTCTCAGATCAACAACATCAAAACGTACGACTTTTCAACACTTTACACGACCATTCCTCACGATAAATTGAAGACTAGACTTTTTGACATCATAGGCAGTTCCTTCTTCAACAAAAATGAAAAACAGAAACATTCATATCTAGTGATCAGTCATCCAAAACATTACTTTGTTAAACACCACTCTGATTCCACGCACAAGTATTCTGGAGATGGAATTAAAAAAAATATGCCAGAGTTCCTCATTGACAATATCTTCGTGGTCTTTGGTGATCAGGTCTTCCAACAGTCTGTTGGAATTTCCATGGGGATGAATTTTGTTCCTTTGTTAGTTGACCTGTTTTTATAATCATATGAAGCAGAATTTATTCAAAAACTTCTACGTGAGAAAAAGAAATCTCTTGCTGCGGCCTTCAATTCGATATTTAGATATATCGACGACGCTTTATCTATTAACAATAATAACATTCATTCATATGTCGATTCGATGTATCCCCGAGAGCTCGAAATAAAAGACACCACAAAATCGTCCACTTCTGCTTCATACTTAGATATTTTATTGAAAGTAGATATTAACGGCAAACTAACAACTCAGCTGTATGACAAACGGGATAAGTTCAGCGTCTCCATCGTCAACTTCCCATATTTATGTAGCAATATTCCATTACCACCTGTATATGCAAACTCCCCGTCGAGGCCTCATTACGTCACAGTGCCTACGAACAGATTTGTATATTGTGAGTCCGCGATTATCACGTAGACGAATTACACTAAAGAAGTAGTTCGCAGTTAAAAGTCTGAAGATATTAATATTAAAAGCATTAATATAAAAGTATGGATTTTATTTTAAACATAAAATGATCAAAAGATCATTAAAAAGTAGGGATACTCTGTTCAAATTATTGTGTAAAGTAATGAATTTGATGTTTACGTTCTTGTTTTGAAAGTTGGTTACGTTTGACGTTATGTTTTTTCGTCATTCTACAGTGACGTCACAGTATACGCAGCCTAAGAAATCGCTATCCCATAATGCCTAAGTGGAAGAGTTTGGTTTGTGAGCAAACGAACTCTGGTGGAAGTTTGCCTGTATATGGTGTTTATATCTCTCAACTGATTCGATACACATGTTTCATACCGATTGTTAGACCGTTCGCGGCACACTGAATTTGACTATGGATGCTTACTCCTCCTAAGCACCTGATCTCACCTCTGGTATGTCCAGGGGTCCGTGTTTGCTCAACTATTTATTTTGTATTGCTTATGGGATTATGAGATTGATCACTGTTCGTTTATCTTCACCTTTGATTCATCCGACTCATTTACTGGGATATTAAATGTGTTTAAAACTGAAGCATGGTTTTGAAGAATTTCACCTTTTGAAAAGGTGGAATTAATGCCAAGTTCGTATAAAATGAGCCTTACAAACAAACAAAAAATGTTATAAGTTTTGTCAGCTGGAACCAAGAACATAGTTTTATTGTAACCTATCTAATTCTTTTATCACTTCTGGTTCTCTATATTTAGAACCTTTTAAAAAATAAGCTTTGATTTGAGGTTCTCATTTTCAACTATATCAACATCACCAGTAATGACATGTCCAGCTGAACTATAGTTTAACTATATAGAATGGGTATACATGTATGTATATATCTGCACCACAGAATATTTCAATTCTTACGGATTTCTCCCCCGAACATCAGGAAATCAAGGATTTTATTCAACGTCATGAAAACACTGGGGTTCATAACACTTGTTATTAATATTTCAACCCGGATATATGTGGAAAATATTGTGTTTATCATTTACATCAATGATATCGAAGAAAACAAACTGTTCAAGATTGGTTACTCCCCTGGAAAAGAACAGCTTTACAATGAGATTGTTGTGTAGAAGTCGAAAGGCATAGCCTTCATCGACTTCTCTTCGCAAGCATTAATATTTTGATTCTGAGTCGAAACGTCGGTCGAAGCATAAACCGTCACCGACTCCGGCATTTACACGTTTTCCAGAATCAAAAAACATGAATGCTTGCTAAGAGATGTAGCTAGATGGTTTACGGGCGCGTAGCTTCTGCGTACACACCATTTGCTGAGAGAGATAAATTTGGAGAAAATATATCTGCCCTTGTGCTCATTATATTTTATGTACCTGTAGTAGACGGATTTAGGATATCCTTTGTGAAAGTCAGTTCAAGTACACACGGCCCTCTGACCCCTGTCGTACTTTCTTTCTGGTTACGTGTCTGATTTAAAGGCATATTTCCCGTCCAGGTTAGAAGAGGTCGTCAGTACCCCTTGTTTGTCGTACAAGGCGACTAAATGAGCCAGTCCTTTAGATGAGACCGCAAAAACTATAGCCCTTGTCACAGCAAGTGTGGCACGATCAAGATCCCTCCCTGCTCAAAAGCAGTAGGAGCCGAGCATAGGCCTAAATTTTGCAGCCCTTCGCCAGCAATGGTGACGTCTCCAGGTTACATAATATATCCGGTCGACTGACCAGTTTCGGTGACGTGACCTTAGTGATATATCGCGATTTTCTCATTACTCACTTAGAGTAAATGGATAAACATTACACCTACCTTTAAAGTAATTTTAAAAATTCCTTTACTTTCATCCAAAAATTCCAAATTCATTGGTACGTTAATAGTCGTTCCTCCAATTATACATATCTTAAGCGGCTTTTTATAAGTACGTAAGCGACTAATCACGTGATACCTGACATTTGAGGCGGTGTAAATACAAAGTACAAATAAAAGAAAGTAAAACGATGTGCATGTGGCACTTGTAACAGTGATTCGTGCTACAAGGACAAGGAATATAATGATAAATGTGACTTTCTGGTCAATTCCTAAGCCCAAAACATGATTACGCGAAACTTTAGTGTGGGTGAAAGCATGCAATAGGAAACATTTCACTGTGAAAAACGTAAACAAACATGCCTACTTATGAAGCAAGCACTTTGTGGAAGGTCATCCTACAGAGAAATATCCGTACCCGGTTATTGCGGATCGTCATCCCAGGGAAAACCTTTGAGAAAAACCCCAACTAGACTGGCTAACAATCACGAAACCCCAACCACCACGAAGCTTTCCCGTGATGTTGATATCGAAAGAAGTTATTCGGGTGTATTAAACACCATCTGATGATTCTTATGTCATTGTATGGTGTCATCTGATGACCATATAAACCTTTTCACGATGAATCTCGCACATACATTTCCAGATGGAACCTATTGTAATGTCATTTGATGAACCTTTTGCAAATCGATCTCATGAACCTTTTGTAAAATCATCTGATGCGCCCTCTTGTGGCATTTGATTTGGGAAGTGTTATGATGAGCACAAATATACATATGTAATGGGTTTATAAAACTAAATTGACTTGTTTCTTTTAAGAATCAACCGCTACTGGTGTCATGGCATGTACGTCACCAGTAGGTTGCCAGGATAATATATACAAGTTGATTAATGGCAGCTGATGCAAGCAGTTCACGAGGCATATTAGAAGAGGATGGTCAGGTGAGAATAAGACAAGCAAAGTATTTGTGAATGTGCAATATTATTATCCAAAAAGAACTTGGGACTTCAATAAACATTTTTCTCTTCTCATGAACAAAAGAAACACATATTTTTCCATTTCCTGTTACACATGTTTATACAAGAACGTGTTCTAGAACGTAGCAGTCAGCTGGGTTCGATTGCCAGTGGCCAGATAGTTTAGTTGGTGGACCACCTGACTAAAGATTCTTGGGGCCCCGGGTTTGAATCCCAGTCTGGTCCACTGCATTTTTAGCCTTTTCCGTTATATTTGGTGCCATGACCAGGATCCTGGAACCGACATGTGAAAATGCCTGTCATGGAATTAAGAATGTGGGTTGATGTCTTTTAGGTGTGAAGACATTTAAGAAGAGAGAAATGTAGCAATCAGCTGGGTTCAATTACCGGTGACCAGATAACTCAGTTGGTAGAGCACCTGATTAGAGATTCAAAGGGGCCTGGGTTCAAATCCTGGACTGGTCCGTTGTATTTTCTCCCTTCCTGTTACAGGAAGAATAAATTGGCACATGACTAATTAGAATTATCCATGTACTCACTACACTTAATGAAAGGCTGTTAATACAATATTCAGTCAATGTAAATGGATCCAACCCAATTGCAATTTACAGTGCATCCGAGATTTAGGATCAGAGAAATGTTTCGGATAGCCACCACCAAGTGTGCATGGATAAAGGCTCAATACATGAAGACATGAACTGTAACGCTTACACCAGCATACTTCTAAAATGTATGCCAGCATGAAGCATTGCAGTTCATGCCCTAGTGTATTTTCAAGAGGTCCACAGGCCTTATTGGTCACCCGAGGATTAGTTAAACGTATCACCTACCCCAAGGGCTATGAAATCTATGATGATTTTCCTAATCTGCATATCTAAGCTAAATTCTAATATTCATCAGCAGTATAAATATGCACAAATGTCCCCGAAAGTGCCCATACTGATAAAAAAACTTTACATACATTGTATTGTTATATCAATGCTTTGTATATGACTATTTTGGACCTGCCCTAGCTGCAGCACTCTGAGAAAATATTGAGGCAGATCATCAGAGAGCTAGAGTTCTGCAGCTAGACCCACATTAGCGTCAGAACCATGGGGTTACGAAATTCACAATTTTTGTACATTCCTTTCTGCTTTTTCTAAATTCACACAGTATCAGCAAAATTAAAGAAGTCTTTCAAATGATAAACACAATAAACTCTATAATAATTTTGGCCTCACTCTGGAACCAAAACCCATACACCTGGGATCATGAAATTGAAAATGTTGGTAAAGGACTACCCACTCCTTCTAAATATTCCTTTAGTTTCAATCTAGTATCAACAGCATTAGATGTTATCTAAATGTTTTACACATAAACAATATAGATACCAAGACTGTTCCCGCCTAGCTGCAGAACTGTAGCTCTCCGAGAAAATATTGGGACAGATCTGATCTGTCACAATATTTTCTCAGAGAGCTACAGTTCTGCAGCTAGGCCCCACCCTGGAGTCAGAGGATCATGAAATCATTTTCGGAGAGACCTTTTTGTTCTACATGGCTATGGATTTAGTTTTCTTACAGATGTGCAGTTGTAGAGACGATTTTTGAAAATTGGTCAATTTTTGACAGTTTTCCCTGTCCCTAAGGCTCAGGGGGTGCAGGGGTCATAAAATTTACAAGTTATGGCCCCTTTGTCCCAAAGATGCTTCATACCAAATTTGAAAAGAATTGGAAAGGTAGAAATCAAGAAAAAGTTAAAAATGTTCAATCCGTAATGTATGCTGGACGCCACTGGATGCAGACCAATTGCAATAGGTCACCTAAGTGACTCAGGTGACCTAAATATGATTTTTTTATATTCACATTCTACATTCACTTCTTTTGGAATTCCCAGCTTTTAAAATAGATATATTATATTTATCAAGAGTCATGCCCACATTGTTCACACCTGCATCACATTCACAAAGAAATGGCTATCATTGCAATGGGTAAAGAACATTAGATATGTAAATATTGTGGAACATTTAACAACAAAATGAAAGACAAACTTGTAACATCACAAATGATCCATATTTAATGACAAAGATCATGCTCATAAATTTATGACATACTGTGTGAACAATGACAATAAGAATGTTCTTTATATTACAGAGTAAAATGAAAACTTATAGAAGTCTTTAGCTGTAAACTCCACTATTCATCGACGACCTGAAAGAAAATGTTTCAGAACAAAGGGTTACATAAATCACAATAAAAGTAGATATATGTACTACTTTTAAAAGTCAGTCTTTTAAATGATATTTCACAGACTTCTTACTTTGATAAGCTGTTAATACTGACCTGTTATTATGACTTTTTCACTTTGATAAGCTGTTAATACTGACCTGTTATTATTTTCCTTTTGTTAAGCTATTAATATTGGCCTGTTATTATTTTGTTAAACTGTTAATACTGACCTGTTATTATGACTTTTCCTTCTTTTTCTCCGCCTCTGATTTTGCCTCGATTTCTTCATGCTTCTTTATGATTTCCTCCACAGCAGGGGCCCCAAGGATGGTCATCTTGGTTTTTCCATTTTCTCTTGTCAATGTGGCTATTTCAACTGTTAATTAAAATTTCTAACATTCAAAACACATTGTATCAAAAAATCTCAAAAAATATGCTGCAGCATATTTAGAATTCTAATATGATTAGAGAGCTCAAAGGAACATGCTGTCAGCAGGTACTATTATGAACCAGAACACCCATCTGAATCACCTTGCTCATTCAAAGATAAAGATTCATCACCTTGCTCATTCAAAGATAAAGATTCATAAGTTTGGAACACTTTTAAACAGTGTTAAAATTTAATCTCCAGTTTAACTAAACTTCTTACATTCAAGATTTCACCGTACACTTAACATATGATAAATACCTTATTAAATTTCTTTAATTATGTTACATTAAAAAATCATCCTAACTTTACGACAGCTAATAGGTTATCCTAAGTTAAGATAATAATCATCCTAACTTTACGACAGCTAATAGGTTATCCTAAGTTAAGATAATAATCATCCTAACTTTACGACAGCTAATAGGTTATCCTAAGTTAAGATAATAATCATCCTAACTTTACGACAGCTAATAGGTTATCCTAAGTTAAGATAATAATCATCCTAACTTTACGACAGCTAATAGGTTATCCTAAGTTAAGATAATAATCATCCTAACTTTACGACAGCTAATAGTTTATCCTAAGTTAAGATAATAATCATCCTAACTTTACGACAGCTAATAGGTTATTCTAAGTTAAGATAATAATCATTCTAACTTTACGACAGCTAATAGGTTATCCTAAGTTAAGATAATGTCTGAAGTTGTTTTCTGTCATCTAAATAAAATCGCTGTCCTCGTGCCATTTCAGGACATTTATGAGAGAAAATGAAGACAAACCTTCCTGTCATCTTAACAAGTTAAGAACACATTTAATGTAGTAAAACAGAAGCATGGTTTCTTAAATTAGAACTGACAAAACTCTTAGGTCAGAATTTGTTTTGTAAGATAAGAAGTTTAGTAAAACTTGTGCCTGTTGTCGCCCCACTCTAGCCATAAGGTTATGGTTTGAACAAAAACATGATGATACTTAAATATACTTATTTAACAATTGGCTCTTAAAGGGACAGACTCAAGATTTCCCCCCAAATTTTGTTTTTAACTTTTAATGATCAAAATCTCCTGTCTAATGTGTTTAAAAGGTCTCATAAAAAAATTAAGGTTATACATCATCACCAACGCTCATTTTAGAGAGTTTATTATTTGCTTTGGAAACAAAGATTGTGGTATGTTATCGTTTATAAAGTTTTCAAAAGAAATGGATATCAAGCTATTTTTTTTAAAAAGTTTATTATATCTATCACATTTCAAGTTTTCTTTAGGTAAAATGTGTCATCTAAAAGTTTTTGTGACTGTGCAAAATTAAGATGCTTTAAATTACAAAATTAACATTTCACTGGTTTGTTTGTAAACATAGAAAGACTCGAGTTTTGGTTTACATAACACAGAGATATGACTAAAACATTGCTCTTATCCTTGCATTCAGAAGGTCAAAATTTTGGCTGTTGACATTAAAGGAGCTACATTTTTAATATTTAACATAAAAAATGAAAAATATTTTTGTCAAAAAACGTGACCCAGTCCCTTTTAAGAGGAAATTATTTAAAAGAAATATGTTTGCAGGAGATTTTCTTAGTACAGGTTTCCAAACTTTTCTTGTACATAGACATGAATGACTGGAAGAAGCATATGAAAGAATAATGATTGTATTTGTCCAGAATTGTCCGCACTATTCATGTCAACCATTTATCATGAGGCGGAAATTACCTACTGCAGTGCAATGATATTGATTAATGCTGACCATATATATGAAGCAACTAGATCCACTTCGTGAATATGATATGCAATATAAATAAGATGTGTTTGGGAAACACTGATGCCCCTCTATGGCAGCAAAGTTGATCAAGGCCAAGGGGTTAAAGTTTTGCAAAAGTAGGTCAACTTCAAGGTCAAGGTGACCTGATCACAAGATCAAAAACTTTTGGTATCTAAAGAAAGGTCTTGTCAAAAGAAATACACATGTGGAAAATTCAAAGCCCTATCATCTACCATTCGAAAGTTATGGCCAAGGTTAACATTTTTTCAAAAGTAAGTCAAACCCCAAGAACAAGGTCTTGAGGTCAAAACTTTTATTATCAAAAGAACGGTCTTGTCATAAGAAATACAAAATTTAATGTGAAATATGAAAGCTATATCTACATCCATTCAAAAGTTATGGCTAAGGTTAAAGATTTTGTGGACAAACAGATGGACCAAAAACTATATGCCCCCAAATCGCCAATTCAAGGGCATAATAAAATACTGAGGATAATTTCTTAGCCTAGGCATATTAACAGAACACTGAAAATTCTCTTAAAGCAATGTCTGGTTGCAAGAAACCAGAAGCTTATTATTGAAGAGTTACACATCATAGATAACATCATATGTTTCAGAAGTTTAAAGTACCTCACACAGAAGTGGATTCTGTAGTCGATATTTGTCATGTGACAGTTAATCTACTATTACAAGTACCTTTGTCAGCTGTCAGTTTGGTCATATCCAGCGTTTTACTGAGGGTTTTAATTGCTAATAGTAAGGCATCACTCAGAGTCATTTCTCCATCCTTATACTCTTGTTTCAACATGGACACTGCGTTCTGTAAAATAATAATAAATCAAGATTGGTCCAATATCTGAATAAAAGTGAAGGAAATGATGTTCTCACACTGACTTTGAAACACAACATTTGGAATACCTCCCATATAATTTGACCAAATTAAAGGAATATCATAGCTTACATCAACATATTTTGTGTCTTTTTTTACGGAGAGGGCTAAAATGGGCTGTGCCTGCTGCCCAATCCCATTCACTTTGTGAATAGAATATTGTTTAACTTGAATATTTTTGTGTCTGTCAAAATCAAATCACTTTATCTCCAATACCTTAAAATAAATGTGTAATGCATGTTAAAGCAAAGACTTTACCATGTATACTGTCTAATTGCTTTCAAATTTTTCATTTTTTCTCGCCATTGATTATGGAGATTGTCGAAGATTGCTAAGCAATGCACTCAAGTGCACTTGATGTACGTACATAATAGCTTTGTTCAAGATGCAAAAATACCAGATACATTGTCTATCGAATAATATCATGGTGTTTAATCCTTTGCATGCTTTTGTACCCTCCACCATTATCAACCAAAAGTTATGCACTGTCCGAGTGAGGTCACAGAATATGTAAATTGGCTCATTTTTGTCAAGGAAAAAACTAAAATCAATTTAGCAGTGGAATACTCTGTTCATTCATCAAATACTAAAAATGCATGAACTTAATACTAAATATATATGTTTAAATGTGAAACTGATATTTGTCAATTCTATGTTAAATTGTTTAGACCAAGAAATTTCTTATTCAACAAAAAACAATGTTTACTATCACTTTGACAAACTAATAAACAAATTTGTGTGAGATAATGACATGGCTCAGATAAGACTTACTGCACTGTTACCACCCAAATCTGATTAAAATTACAGCACTCTTACAACCCAAAACAGGAACTTAATGACATGGTCCAGGTAAGACTTACTGCACTGTTACAACCCAAATCTGATTAAAATTACAGCACTCTTACAACCCAAAACAGGAACTTAATGACATGGTCCAGGTAAGACTTACTGCACTGTTACAACCCAAATCTGATTAAAATTACAGCACTCTTACAACCCAAAACAGGAACTTAATGACAAGGCTCAGGTAAGACTTACTGCACTGTTACAACCCAAATCTGATTAAAATTACAGCACTCTTACAACCCAAAACAGGAACTTAATGACAAGGTCCAGGTAAGAGTTACTGCACTGTTACAACCCAAATCTGATTAAAATTACAGCACTCTTACAACCCAAAACAGGAACTTAATGACATGGTTCAGGTAAGACTTACTGCACTGTTATTTCCAATACTTAATGACATGGTTCAGGTAAGACTTACTGCACTGTTATTTCCAATACAAGTAGCTTTCCATCCTCCATAGTTTCCACTAGGGTCACTCTGATACAACTGAAATCCATAGTGTTTATCCCAACCCATGTACAACAGGGATACTCCAAAGGGTCGTTTACCTGTCAATAACATCACATAATCTAAAAGTTCCATTACGGACAACACTATTCACACAGAAAAACCAATTCTAATAATGTAACATGCATCATGTTCATTATTAAATGGTGTTGAAATCAGAAGATATTACCTCCAAATTGTGTGTATGCTTGTTTTAAATCACACAATGAACTGACAAGCTGTTCGCATGGTATAGGTTCTTGATACTGTAAATGGAACCTAAATTTCAAAAAGAAATGAATAGTTCACTATACTTCTCATTTGTTAAACACAAGCTGGTCTCACAAGTACATATACCAGTCCCTTAATAAGTTGGATTTAAGAAATAAATTCCAAGTTATCAGATCTGATGGGAGAACAGCCCAAAAATTAAGGATCCCCCCTCCTCATTTTCACAAGTGATGTTTACTAGTTGACCTATATAATTTCTTGTATGGCTGAAATGGAAATACTGTTGCATGCATGCAAACACTAGAAATTGATGTTATTGTCCCCAGTATTTTGGATGGAGATGATCAATGCAAAGTTGCAATGGGAGATAGCCGAATTATCACCTGACACATCATAAGAATTTCCAGAAATATACATGAATGGCTTTTTTTTTATTCCTTTGATGTTTACAATAACTATAGCAGTAGAACAGAAAGCAACATATATAAATGATAAATTATCAAAAGAATACCTCTGTGCAATTAGTCGGAGTTCATTTGTTAAAACATTTGCATCCGATGTGATTCCAGCAACACTACAAGCCATATCACTGAAAGATAAAAACACCATAAATGATATAATATGTATTAAACATAACTAGTGGAACAGATCATAGTCATTAAACACACTACAAACAAGCTCTTTCAGCATCATCCAAATAATTGTTGTTTACTAACTTGTAAAGTTTGTAAATTTTCTCTGAATATGACACTTCATCCAGAAGTTTGTTTGTGTTGCGTCTTTCCGCGGCCAATAAAACCCCGTCATTAGCTAGGATACCTAGACAGGTTCCTGCGTGCCCAATCGCCTCCATAGCATACTCCACCTGATACAGTCTCCCTGTAAGTCATGGATCAACAAACATCAAAGGGAGACAAAATCACAATACAAAAAGATATATTAAAAATATTTTTTTTTTTTACAATATTAAATGATAAATAAAATGAACCATTTAACTGAATAATGAAGCCATGCCAGCAAGCATCATCAAAGTACAAGTAGCATATTTCCTACAGCAAAGGTTATCTCCCTTTGTAGGGAGAGGGATTAAATAGGCTATGCCTGCTGCTCGATCCCATTCACTTTGTGAATAAAATATAGTTTAAATAAATCTCCCTTTGCCATACTGGTAATGAACATTTAGCATTTCAAGAGGAATATGGAACAAGATTCGCTGTCTAGGACTCGGCACAGCCTCGTCCTAGACTGCGAATCTTGTCCCCTCGGTGGAATTTCCCTATCCCACACTCGTAATAATGAAGGATTCTATTAATATCAAAATGGTTACCCTCTGGAGAGAATATAGTTGTTCGTGAATCATATCTTCGTGACTACAAAAATAAAAGAATAATAATAAATGAAGACATTTATGTTGTATATGTTAACACAGAAAGAGAGCAAAAGAGGGGGGGGGGGGGGTAATTTGATCTGGAAATCGTTAAAATATCAATAGGATTCATTCAGACGATTTACAAGACAGTAGCAATTTGCTAAACTATCATAAAACATCCTTCCGTAATGTACACATCTATATGCAAATCGTTTTCCACAAAAATATCATAGTAACAATCACAATGAGTTTGCATTCTTACCATGTTGAAAGCCGGGTGAAGAGTTACGCATTAGAGGTAGTTTTCGTATAAGAATGCTCCTAAAAAACGCAAAAACAGTACAGGTCAGTTTAAACTACACGTTTACTGTCTGCGGTATTTGTGCTTTACCATGTGAATTGAAATCTATTATGGAAATCATAATATTCAATACACACGCTATTCTAAGATTCATATCTTGAGATATTTGAGTGTCACACTATTGTAAATGCGTGTTTTAGTTTTACCGCTGTTACTTGAACCCGATGTATTTATGTGTGATGCTGAGTTATAGAGCTGTAGCGTCGAAGACGCGACTGTATTTATTCATAAATGTGGTTCATTTTGTGGGAATTTATATCTATGTACTGTATCATTAGAACTGATTGGTGAATTCGATTATTGCAAATCATAGCTTTCGCAACTGTGTAACCTCTATATTGATGCATAACTGCAACAACGAATTTTACTTTGAAGGATGGGGCAATGTAGAAAGTTTTTTGTGGTAGTTACCAAGCTTGAAACGTTCAAAACCCTTGCTTATGGAAGCATTTTCTTAATTGGTCTTCATTATCTGATTAAATTTGAGCAAATAAAACAAAATGGAGCTTTTCAAAACATCAATATTCCACTGGAACCAAACTTTGTGCCTCTAGGAATAAGGGAATCGGAGACTTTTCCTACAGATGGCATTGATCGGATCCCCCATATTATACACCAGACTTGGAAAAATGATCAAATTCCCAGTAAATTTTCGAAATGGATTCACACCTGGACCAAGAACCACCCAGGTTGGACATACTACTTATGGACAGATGACAGTGCCCGTCAGCTCATCAAGGAAAGGCATCCACACTTACTGAAAGTATTCGATGGTTATTCAGAGGGAATAAGGAGAGCTGATGCATTGCGTTATGTTATTATGTATGAATTTGGTGGCATATATGCCGATATGGATTTAGAAAACTTGAAGTCACTTGAACCTTTTACGAAAAAATATGCATGCTTCTTATCACAAGAGCCATATGAACATCCGATCCTAGATGGAAACTTTGAAAATTTAGTGATTAATGCAATACTGGGCTGTAGGCCAAAACATCCTTTCATGAAAAAGTTAATGGACAGGTTACCAGCTTTCCAACACATGTGGAATGTCCTGGACAGCACCGGGCCACATTTTGTAACCTCCGTTTACCAAGATTTCAAGGCAGAATATTCTTACCCAGACACACATGTAAATGGAATTTACTTGGCTCCAGCAGAGTATTTTTTTCCAACTATAGACCCAGCCAAATTTTTCCATTTTTACAGCCAATGCAGGAAGTGGGAAAAGCTTAGCGAGATTCAAAAGACAGCCTGTAAAACACTGAAAGTTCTTGGAGCAAAGAGAAAGCCTCTGCCTTTTTCTTACACAGACCACCATTGGGAACACACCTACATTGACCTCAGACTTTCTTTAAAAGGACCAATAAACATTCATTCTCTTGTACCACATGCTAAAATATATTCTTCTATTCCATAGCAGGTGTGTGTTTATAATTTTATTAGTGTGAGGTATCTAGTCAAGCCTCTGAACCAAGACATTTTGTATGACCACAATTTGAACATGCTTGAATGTACTCTGTCAGGAAGCTTTCCAATTTTTCTGGCCCAGTGGTTCATGAAATTTTTAAATGAACTCGCCCTATTCTTGATTATCTCCCCTTTGAAGGAGGCATGTCCCTTTATTTGAACAAACTTGAATCCCTTCACCCAAGGATGATTTATGCCAAGTTTGATAGAAATTAGCCCAGTGGTTCTGGAGAAGATGTGAATTAAAAGTTCATGCCGACAACAACAGACGCTGGACAAATATTGATCAGAAAAGCTCACTTGAGCCTTCAGCTCGGGTGATTTAAAAATGTAAGGCCATTTTTGTTGGTTGAAATTAAGATCTATGTACTTGCATCATTGAGTCATGTCAAATAAGCCAACTTATTTATTTTCTGGCAATTACTTTTTTTGTTTAAATGTTTGGTTTCATTGTTGTTTATACTGTATACTCTGCACATACAAGAAATTAAATGAACAAATGAATCAAATATTAATTATTTATTTCTTCATATGTAACACCATAAAATAAGTGCACACCAAAGAAATCTTTTCATCAACTGTTAAATTGTCAAAATGGTGATGATAAAAAAAGATGGAAAATGAATGACATTCTGGACAAGCAAAGTCAAATGTTTTACTCCTGACAAGAAAAGAAAGAAGAAAAATATTGCACTTCTCCCTATAAAAGAGGTTCAACTGTCACTTCTTAAAAAAGAGGTTTGACTGTCACCTCTCCCTATAAAAGAGGTTCAACTGTCATTTAAACAGAGGAAAAACTTCATAAACTTTTCTCATGCTATAGTACGTTGCATATGAAATGTTCAAGGGTTGGTATCATGTGAAAGTATTTAGATATTAGCAAATTCTTTTTAAAGTTAGCAATGGTGGTGTAATTGTATATACTGCATTCAAAAGGAAGCCTTTTATAGAGGTCAATTTAGCGATAATACTGTTATATTCAGTATTGATAGAAATAAAAGTTTTCTGTTCCATAGCAAGTCTAAAAGCTTTACTCTAACATCACAATGTAGTATAAAAATAACATACTCGGACGAAATAAGATACATTCTGAATAGTGAGATGAGATGCATTAACTGTATGTATTGACTGTCTTCATACCCATTTCTGTTGTACATGATTGTCATACTGGCCATAACAAAAACATTTCACCAGTTAGATCTATACACACTGAACCTTTACTATCTTAACACTATTAATCAGCATGATTAAAAAAACTGCAATACCTGTACAATGTACTTTGAGACTAGATAAAAACTGCATTAATTTAGTGACTCCACATTCTTTGGTGAAAAAAAAATCCTGATATTTTTTACACCCTTTTTCATTCACACATTGAGAATTAAAATAAATTATTCTTTTCCAAATACAACAACTAAACTCTAATAAGTAATGAATTAAAACAATCATTCAATATAATGCCATTTTCGCAGTGATAAACATTTCATGATCAATGTTAACATATAGGCTCATGATAGTGATTTTAACTAACAAGCAACAAGCAAATCAACAAGTTTTTTTTCCAATGATATACAAATTATGAAACAGTGTTGTCTATTGCAATTGCCTCCGCTGAATACAGTTCTGCACAGAAACTAGAACGGTCAGTAAACATAACGTTGGGACTGAAGATGATTGCCAACACTCCTGATGTGGGTCGCTCTGAGGGACAAAGTTTCTGTGCCTCCTTCACCGTGTTCTAGCTTTCTGTTGAGACCAATCTAGATAAAGCACCACACTCACTCATGGCCTTCATCATGTCATGTAACGCTTCTTGTGGTCTGTTAAAATGTCGGTGACTGCAACTAACTTCTTTAATGAGGACTGCAAAAAGAAAATCAGGATTGTGTGTGAAGCCTATTGTGACAATTAGAACATCAACCTTTTTCAATTACAGAGCTTTTACCTTCACCTTCAGTTCATCAAGTAGCTAATCCATAACTCGCAGAGACACAGACAACACTAAACACAATACGCCCACAAACTTCAATCCTGAAGGCATAAAAAATTACGTGTTTGTGGAACAAGATTCCCCCAGACTGTAACCCCAAATCTCAACATGGCAACTTTGACCTGATATCCGGGCTTTATCTTTTATATATGACCTTTCAGTTGACCTAATATGAAATTTACAGTCTTGTAAAGTTTAAAAAAGTTACAACCAAGACTAAAATTTGAGAAGCAAACAAAACAAACAAGAGGTACTGTGAGCAATGCTCACTAAGAATACCCCACGCTTACCCCAATCTCCCAAAGGGTGTTGGTAATAGGTATAAACTACCTCTTTTCTGAGTGTAAAAAACAAATGGCATGACAAACCGAACCATATTGCTACTTCGATGTCCAGTGCACGTGACCTTTGACTTTTTTTTTGACCTCAAAATCGATGGGGTACATCTTCATCCCATGGGTAGTCCATATGTATGATATGGTGACTGTAGGTGGAAAGGATAACGCTTTAGAGCCCGGAAACCATATTGCTACTTCGATGTCCAGTGCGCTTGACCTTTGACCTTTTGACCCCAAAATCGATAGGGAACATCTTCATCCCATGGGTTGTCCATATGTATGATATGGTGACTGTAGGTGGAAAGGATAACGCTTTAGAGCCCGGAAACCATATTGCTACTTCGATGTCCAGTGCGCGTGACCTTTGACCTTTTGACCCCAAAATCGATAGGGAACATCTTCATCCCATGGGTAGTTCATATGTATGATATGGTGTATTAGGTGGAAAGGATAATGCTTTAGAGCCCGGAAACCATTCCGTCTACAGACGGACGGACGGACAGACAGACGGACAACCCGATTCCAGTATACCCCCCACAACTTGTTGCGGGGGGTATAAAAACAACATGCCCCATTCTTTGATATTGTGACATAAAATGCATTTTAATATATGTGTCGTCACTAAATCATCTTTCTGTATTCATATGCACATTGTTTACAACTGCAGTGTGTTCATGAGGAAATGCCAGTCATAACAATCTGTAGAGGTATTAATGGCAAAACCACTGGAAATGTATATATTGAAATACATACTCCACTAAAATAAGTACTCGGAGAATAAAAGAGTGTACACAAAATTCATGATCAGATGTCTATAGGAGCCATACAGATTTTGTGAATTATCTCCCTTTAAATACACTGTGCAATAGAAGTTTTCACTTCATTTTACTCTTCTGAATCTTTCTCTTCAATTGCAACATTAAGAAAGTACAGGAATATTTTACAAAAACACAGGAATTGAGAGATAGGAAAAGCAATCTCATGATATTGTTAACATGGAGATCTCACCTTGGTCTCGGCTTGCTTCCTGAGTTCTAATTGGTGGGTGGCACATATTGTGTGCATTGTAGCCAAGTCTCTCGCTACACTGTCAACTGGCAAGGAGTTTTCTGAAGAGAACTCATTGTCATCAACCTGTTGACGATAAAATCATTCACCATATATTTTGTCTATGTAAGTGAGGTGTCTTCCAGACTTTGGAAAATTATCAATGGCCTTACAGTAAATGATTTTAATCACAAACACTTTCACTGCTTCAATAAGTGAATCTTTGCATGCCTAGATGCCTGATTATCTTACTCCCATTTCTCCCTAGATTTAATCCTATTTCATAAACGTTCATATTAAAGTGCCCAGGGTTTCCAGGTCATCCAATCAAAACGTGTCTCTCATGCTAGCTTATATTAATCATATACAGTAATGACAGCACCCATTCTTCAGCTGCCCTGTTGCCCATGACGTCAAAGGATTTTTCCCCCCAAAAAGAGGTGTAAAATATCTGATGAAACATTTAAGGTATAGAGACAACAGATTATGTACCACACCCAGATGATGATCAAGGGAAGTGTATGTGTGGTTTGTGAGGAACAAAAAACCACAGGGGCTTGCTCGCATCTTTCAAAATATTCTATATGAATAAGACTGTTGTTAATTTCCCACCACCCCCCGAACTTAATTTTACAAGCTGGGAGCAAGTCCCTTTGAGCAAAATGAACATACTCTCAAAAATTGCAAAGACATCAAAACAGAGCTGGAGTCATTGAAAACAAAGACACACACTGATCATGATGTTGAGGTACAATATAGACACACACTGATCGTGATGTTAAGGGACAATATAGACACACACTGATCATGATGTTGAGGGACAATATAGACACACACTGATCGTGATGTTGAGGGACAATATAGACACACAATGATCGTGATGTTGAGGGACAATATAGACACACAATGATCGTGATGTTGAGGGAAAACAAAGACACACACTGATCATGATGTTGAGGGACAATATAGACATACACTGATCATGATGTTGAGGGAAAACAAAGACACACACTGATCATGATGTTGAGGGACAATATAGACACACAATGATCGTGATGTTGAGAGAAAACAAAGACACACACTGATCATGATGTTGAGGGACAATATAGACACACACTGATCATGATGTTGAGGGACAATATAGACACACAGTGATCGTGATGTTGAGGGACAATATAGACACACACTGATCGTGATGTTGAGGGAAATCAAAGACACACACTGATCGTGATGTTGAGGGAAAACAAAGACACACACTGATCGTGATGTTGAGGGAAAACAAAGACACACACTGATCATGATGTTGAGGGACAATATAGACACACACTGATCGTGATGTTGAGGGAAAACAAAGACACACACTGATCATGATGTTGAGGGAAATATAGACACACACAGACAGCGGAACATAATGCTGTACATTTGGTACACTACAATCAATAAAATGTGTTGTAAGAACAAGGTACAATTGTGTACATAAAAAGGCCCAAAAATTTCTCTGTTTTAAATGTGTCTTGAATAAAGCTTAATCTCTGTTTTAAGTAAGTTAAATATATGCCAAGTATACTATCTCAACTTAAATCAAAGTTGTTGCTTACTTGATAGCATAATAATGTCATAAATAAGACTTTTTTGCGCTTTTTTCAAAAACAGCTTGATAACAGTTAAATTTCATCCAGATTATTGTTTAGGAAAAGGTGTGCCCATCCTTTGAGTAAAATGAAATTAATATATATCGTGTGTCAAAAGAAGATGAATAATGTATTTGAAAACGAATTTGCTCGACCCATGGGTTGTATGTTTTCTGAAAGGAAAACCCCCTGAATTTATGAATTTTTTCATTGATTTTGGCATGTTTGCAATTTTATGTCAACTTCACGCTCCTGTCGTATAACACAAAGCAATTTTTTGATCAAATTAAACATATTTTGGGTTTGCTTATACATTCCTTATTTGAATGCCAGATTTTGGGACTCCTACTGAAATCATCCATTTTCTGGGCCAGATGACTGTAGAATCTGTACCTGCTTCTTTACACCCCTCCCCAGTAAAGTTAAACAGCCATTAAATTGGACACTATTGAGATGTAGTAAGGCCTTCATCACTGTAGAGTCAATAACAGGGGATTTGGAGTCAGAACACAACTCGTAATCTTTTTATCCGATTATCTCTTGGCAAAAAGTCTTGAAGTGGGCAATGTGTGTGTGTGTGTGTGTGGGGGGGGGGGGGGGGGGGGTATGAAAATACAAGGGGTAGATGAGAGTAAGTGAATCAGACTTTGGCTTGTGAAGATGTAGGAGGTGTTGTGCATCAGAATACTGTATTGTCAGTGTTGATGTAAACATCTACATGGTATTAATTTTTTGGTTGAAGTTTTTCATAGTAGTTCACTCCCCTGTCATTTGAATTCATAAGAATGTCTTAATCATAAAAGCTATGAAAATTATACTCCTATATAAAAGAGTGATTTCACAGTGCATAAATATCAATGAGATAATTAAAGAAAGCAAACAATCAGTCATAATTTGTCAACGATACTCACAGACAATTCATCCAAAAATTGGATCATTCTTGGTTTATTTTTCTTGATAAATGGATTTATCACTTCCATGAAAGCCTCCTATGGAGAGAAGGAAAAAAATATTTCTAGCAAACCTACAATATAGGTGTGATGTTTTCAATAATAAAGAGATTAATTAAAAAAAATTTTCTAACAGTTTGCTAATCACAAACTCACTTTGATTCCAAATTCCACCAGATTTGCCAGGTTTTGTAATGCTTTCGCGATTAATTTTAATGTTCTACAGGCAACATCTGATGGTGTCTCTAGAAAGTAAAGAGTAAATAATTCATACAGTCATCAATACATACATGTTTGTGTGGTCAAGTTAAAACAAAAAGTAAACCATACCTGTTATCAAATTGAAAGATTTGGGGTTTAGGATTGCCGGACACAATAGTCTCAGAAAGATGAATCCACTGTAAATACAACAGAAGGAGTAACTATATATCAATGTTCTGTTTACTATACAAAAATAGCAGTCAGTTATCAAAATACACTTCATGCAACTTGAACAGAAATTTAAGAATCACATTTTTGATAGACGTCTAGGTTTCTGGAGAAATGAAACACTAAAAACAGACCTGACAACACGAGTCCTCACACTCTCGTCCGACGGCCATTTGGCAGACACACTCCGCTGTAGACAGCCACATATATACCGCAAAACTCTGAAAGAGTCTCATACGTAAACATATATACCGCAAAACTCTGAAAGAAACTCATACGTAAACATGTATACCGCAGAACTCTAAAAGAGTCTCATACGTAAACATATATACCGCAAAACTTTCAAAGAGACTCATACGTAAACATATATACTGCAGAAATCTAAAAGAGTCTCATACGTAAACATATAGTGTATATCGCAGAACTCTGAAAGAAACTCGTACGTACACATATATATCGCAGAACTCTGAAAGAAACTCGTACGTAAACATATATACTGCAGAACTTAAAAGAGTCTCATACATAAACATATACAGTGTATATCACAGAACTCTGAAAGAAACTCATACGTAAACATATATACCGCAGAACTCTGAAAGAGACTTACTCATACATAAACAAAAACACCACATCCAGAATTCCTCGTCTGAGCATCTTGAATACTAAATTTTACCTGGGACAGCTGCCTCTGGATTTAAATATGGATTCTGTCACCTCCTCCAGGAAATGTAAGAAGTGTTCTCTGTTTGTTCCAATATCACATCCACTGTCTAGCATAGTGGGATTAAGCTATAAAAAAAGTACACACACTGGTAGATTTCTTTACATGATGTACATGTATTTCCTGCATACTTGGAAATTAGTGTCATAATTTTGAAAGGGATAATAATTTATTGCATTCTCTTTCATACATGTTTTTCTTTAATAGTATTGTAGTGTGGATATAGAACTTTCTCCCGGTCTGGAATACTTTTAGTTATGTTTGTCGTTCAAAAACTGAATATTTACAGTGGAGAACTGTTTTCCTTTCCTTTCCATATTTTAGACCCACATGGAGCCACCTGGATCCACAACAAAATTACTGCACTGTCAAAAGCGTGTATCATTATTGTGGATTTCTACAGGCAGGAAAAATCATGCCTAGATTGATCAAGAAATCACGGAAAGAGTGCAATATACATTAAGTGAATCCGCTCCGCTGTTCAAAGATACTGTGTGAGGCAATATTAATGCTGCATTAAATTGTAATTCATTATCAGAATTGTGAATCTTGTCATGGGTGTATAGTTTGGCATTAGTGACACAATGAAGAAAAGCAGAGGTCCGCTCTACAGGAGTAAACTTATAGAACTTTGATACTGTTCACTGGGTGTAACCATAACACACATATTGGAAAAATTTCACAGACTTGAATATTACGTTATCTAAAAACAGGGATCAATAAAGTTGATTACAATACCAGTGTATTCAGCTAAAATTTACAACAGTCATTACAGCCATACAAATCCAGATTTCATTCAGAATACTAACAGATTTATCAAAGAATGTACCAAAGAAGAAATAACTTGTCTCAATAGCCACATTTGTGTACTGAATAAAGATTTGAGAAGAAAATGCCCTGCAATTTCATCTTGATATCACTAGTTTGCACAAAGCAATTGATTAACTTTTCGTCTTTAAAACATGGTATACACCTATATCATTTGTTATCATGCAAGTGGGCAATAAGTCTGGAGCTAGACATTGTGAAAAAGTGCTAGTTAGACAAACCACCGGATTTGCTGACACTTAACTTTGATCCACAGGAACTACTTATCCTCAATGAATTAGATCATTGAGGGAGACAATGATAGAAATCTTGACAACTATTAGAAAACTGACAAGTCATAAAGGGCCCCAGGCCATATTTAAAAGAATGTTTGTTTCCCCTCCCCCGGGTCTGACTTTTGAAACAGACCAGGCAGGCAGGTGGGTTTTTTTTGTTGGTTTTTTTTTTAAACACCTATGAAAAAGCAGCTCAGAACACTGATAGTCATTTTCAATAGTATCAGAAGAGTATGACATGTATTAGGCGAGCTTGTTTATATGTTGTTCACTGGATAACATCAAACTGGACATATTTGAGTTTCGAAATCGTGAACAACTCTTATTTGTTCATGAAAATCTGGCTTGAAAGTCATGCCGTTTGTTAGCTTGTCAGACACAATGACAGAGACCTCGTCTAACTTATCTATGTTGTGATCATCATCTGCGGTTAAATCATTCAGCACGTCGTTCCAGGTACAACCTTTAGAATAACTGTAAAGTCGATTTACCACAATCGGACCACTTTTGATGTTTGTTTGTATTTTATTCTTGCAGTAGACGACAAAGCGATCTTCATGTCGCCCATCTTTGAAATCTTCCGACAACATCGAAACTTCGAGAGATAAATCCTGGCGACTTCCGAAAATAGCGAAAGTTAAATTTGGAACTGACACGATTTTTGTTCCGGAAATAAAAAAACAAAAACGCATGATTTTTTGATAAAAAATTTTTTGACCCGGGCCCTTTTTTGTGACCTGGCCGGGCGAGGGGAAACAAACATATTTTTATTTTTAGCCCCACAATGAATATTTCAATCAGGTGCTCAACTACTAAACTGTATGTCTGGTTGGGTAGTTGAATTGGTATGGTTGGTGCACCCATCCTAAATGTTTCTCTGGACTCAAAAGATATCACAAGCCATAGAAAGTCATCCAAGTAATATTTTAAATCTATAAAGTCCCATAACTCTGTAATGACAAAATGAATAAATCTGAAAAATAAAAGGTGTCTTCCTCTGCCTAATCCAAGTATGATGAATAAAATTTATAACAAGAGGCCCATGGGCCTTGAATCTCTCTTCTGATACATTGTAGAACAGGCAAAAATTCTCACTAACCAAGATTCATCAATTAACAAAGTTTGATGATGTTAAGTCAAATAGTACCTGAAAATTTAAATGTAACTGTCCAAAAGTAAGTCACGGTGACCTACTTTTGGTCGACACACTGAAGACTCAAGATGCATCAACTGACAGTTCAAATAGTATTCAAATATAGCTGTCAAATTCCAAAAGAAGGCCACAGTGACCTACTTTTTGTTCGACACACTCCAAAGACTCAAGATGCATCAACTGACAAAGTTTCATAATTGAAGTCAAATAGTACATGTATCTGAAATATTCAGATATAAATGTCAAATTCCAAAAGTAGGTCACATTGACCTACTTTTTGGTTGACACACTCTGAAGTCTCAAGACCCATCAACTGACAAAGTTTGATGATTGTAAGTCAAATAGTATCTGAAATATTAAACTATAGCCATCAAGTTCCAAAAGTAGGTCACGGTGACCTACTTTTTGGTCAACAAACTATGAAGACTCAAGATGCATCAACTGACAGAGTTTAATGATCCTAGCTTTCATAGTGTCCAAAATATGCATCTAAAATTGAAAATGTGAAATTTGAATGTCTACAAAATTCAAAAAGTTGGTCACTGTGACCTACTTCTTTATAAATATGTTTTGAGGCCTCTAGACTCATCAATTTACAAGGTTTGATGATTCTAAACCTCTCGGTATCTGAAATAACAACCTAAAATGTATTCATAAATGATTAGTCACAAAATTCAGAAAGTAGGTCATGGTGACAAACTTTTCACATGATGCAGTTCAAGGTCCCATGCTCCATCAACTGACAACTTTTGATGATCATAGGCTCAAAAGTGTCCAAGATATGCATCAAAATCCATTTAATGATAATTACCTGCGAAATTCAAAAAGTAGGTCACCATGACCTACTTTTGAGACAACATGATATTAGGTCCTAAGATGCATCAACTGACAAAATTTGATGATCCTAGTCCTTATACTAAGCAAAATATCAAAGTTTTAACAAAACAAAATTTAAGGTCAACTTTGAAGTGACCTTGAGACCACACCCTTTGCCCCAGGATGATGCCTTGAACAACTTTTTATCTACAACCTATCCTCATCCATATGCATAAGTTTGGTGATAATTTGCCCAGTGGTTCTTGAGAAGATTTTTTAGCAACCACTACTTTTGTTTGCATTTTTTCTAATTATCTCCCCTTGTTAAAGGGTCACAACCCTAGTTTTTAGTACAAATGAAAGCCCTTGGGCCAAGGATACCCTGTGACAAATTTGATAAAAATTGGCCAAGGGGTTCTTGAGATATAGCCCTTTTTCCAAAAAGTTGACTCACACCGCACGCCCGACATACATGTATGGCCATATGATTAGCTTTTTGAGCCTTCGGCTCAGAAGAGCTAAAAATCTTCTCTCAAAGAAACTTAAGTTATCACATGCCATAAGAAGTGCTGATGGACCGACGGTGTGTTTATTATAGGACACCCACCACCTCCTCAATAGAAGACTGTTCTTGTCACGGAAATATTGAAACAAAATTAGGACACTTATCTCACTATCTACAGGAAACAAGTGTTACATTCAACAGGCAGCATTGGATAGCAAATCCCATATGTTGATAAACCAGGAAAATTTATTATCAATCACACTGAAGTACACTATTACAGAACCAGGAAAGAGGTTTATCAGCATCTCTAAAAGACAGAATCAAGAACAACTCTTTCCAGAAACGACAGAAAGGTTCACAAGTTCTAGAGTGTTCATGTAGTTAAGGGTACAGTCCAAAGCAAGTGTACACCTCCAGCCTGAACCTCATGCCAGGTCAACTACACATTCAAGGGAACAACCCAGACTGTACGAAAGAAGGAATAGATCCAATGGTTTGAGAGAAAGCTTTGGACAGTCAACACCATGTGGAACATCTGACAATCACACCAGGACCCACAACAGAATTATAGCACCACAGAATGAACACACCAGGACCCAAAACAGAATTATAGCACCACAGAATGAACACACCAGGACCCAAAACAGAATTATAGAGCACCACAGAATGAAATTATGGGAATCTTGATGCAAACAGATCAAGGTCCACATAAGTTATTTGACAAAAATACATATTTATGACTATTTTGGCATAATTCAAGGGGTAAAAATTCTAAGAATTAAAAACGCTTTGAATAGGTTGGACCCCCTAAAGAAAAATCACTGGATCTATGCACATAGTCATTTCCATGACTCAATACCAAATGATAAATACCTTCAGATTGTCATTTCTTACCTCACAGGACTGTTTGCTCTCGGTGATGTGGATGATTGGGTCTTTTAGAGCTGAAGCTACAAACTGAGAGGCAGTCATTTTCATGTACTGGTCCATCAGTGTGGTCGCCAGGGAAGTGGCCCGGAACAGGGTCGACACAATGTCTGAAGGAAACAAGGCATGGTTGTAAATCAGTAAGAATGTCGGGCTTTATCCGTGGATACATGTGAGCAGTCAGTAAACCAAAATATTGACACTAATCATATCACTGATGTTGCCATTACTCATCAAAGCTCTGCTAGTGAGAATTATGTTTACACTAATCATATCACTGATGTTGCCATTACTCATCAAAGCTCTGCTAGTGAGAATTATGTTTACACTAATCATATCACTGATGTTGCCATTATTCATCAAAGCTCTGCTAGTGAGAATTATGTTTACACTAATCATATCACTGATGTTGCCATTACTCATCAAAGCTCTGCTAGTGAGAATTATGCAAAAAAAAAAAAAAAAGCCCAAATACCTTCTCGTGCTATTTCAAGGTCATTCATGGTTTTAAGTATAACTTTTTCTTGCTTCTCATGACGAAAAATTTGAAGAAGAGCTTTGGCCAACGGAATTCTATCATTACCACAGATGCTGAACAACTCCAGTAAATTACTCAGGTCACCATTTAGTATTAACTGTAATGAAAGTACAAAAATATTGGTACCAAATTTTCAAAACTACTTATCTTCAGCAAAAACTGTTATGTTTGTAGACCTGTTTACCCTTGGAAAAGAGAGGGTGAAAATTCAAGTATAATATGGTGCCATTTTGGAGGTGGTGTAATACATTATTTACAATAATTACTTAAAGTCAGACGCCACGAAGATCATTAAGTCCATGAACTCTGATATTTTTCATGAATTTGCATACATGTATATAACAATGGATTCTCGGCAGGTTTGCATATGGGTAATGAGTAGAAAGATGAAATAAATCATAAGTTTGCAATATCACAATACAGAGATGTCTAATCCAGTGTCGGGTATACATGTACATAAAAAGAGTTCTAAAGATCAAATAAAAACAAAGGCATGTGGAACAGAAGCCAGCATAGAATCACCAAAATGGGGCGCGTACACCCAATATCTTAGAAATTACTTAGTTCTATATAAAATGAACAGTTATTCATTATTTTAAACATACAACTTCATGTCAGTGGTAAGAAAAGTTGTAAATATCAAAACTTATATTAGCATAAATCTAATGTGTAAACACCTGTAGATTAGTACAAGTTACTTCTAGAAATTTTGTTTTTGTCAGGAAATGTGAATGCAGTGCAAATCTTTACTACCAACTCATATTTATAACAAGTTGTTTTTACCTCTTTTAGGGTAGAATATTTGTCTTCTGGCATTATAATTTCATGTAAATATCGAGCTCGTATTCGTAGTGACCCCATCTCTCCTCTTGTGGTGGGACTCACTGGGACTAGCTGGAACCATTTTGCAAATAGTTCCAAATTCTTTATGTCTTCTAATGGTACTGAAATTTGTGCTGAAAAGGGGGAAAACTCTCTATGAAATTTAAAAGAATCAACTTCTTCCTTACACATATTTCATTGGTAAAAATTCAAAGTTCTAAATCAAAACCAACATATAAAAGCATTCGTTTCAGATAATGTTGCATCAAATTCAAACCACACACAATATACTGTACATTTTGATTTCAAATGTAAAATGAAATATCATACCTATTGGTTTTCCGATTTCTTTGTCAATAAATCTTTTACTGTGATTATGAACACTAATGCTGATTGACTCTATATCAGAGGGAACATCACTGAAATACACAATACTTTTCTAATGTAGGATGAAATGGAGTGCTAATGAACTAAATCAATAAATGTCCCTAATAGGTATAAACCAATTCCTTTAAACTTTCAAAGATCTATGTTTTATGAGATAAGTATAGAAATTACTAAATAAAAATCCTGCTATAAACAAAAAAAATTATTTTTGGCTCACTCTAAAATAAACTTTTCCTCCCACACTGGGTTAAGAACCTCCTCGACCTGAGTTCGGCACACCTTGATGGCGTTCTGACTGGGGTTTTTAAGATTAAGAATACAGTAAGGATGTGGCAGAAGCTTAGTGGGCAATTTTTGGGCATCAACAACCTCTACTGTTAGGGAGCGTAACTCCTTCAGAGCTGAGGATCGTTGTTGAGAACTTGAGGCTGTGTTCACACAGTATGGGCGGAGTCTCTGTATCCATTTCTGAAAAGCATAATTTCATGACATCTCTCAAACTTTTGTTAATGGCGAAATATACTAATAAAAGTGAATATCTGACATTTTTATTAACGTTTGAAGACTTCCTGATCCCAAATTAAACTCTCAAAAAGCACCCCACTTTAACAAGAGGCCCATGGACCACATTGCTCACCTGAGGAGTTAGCATCCACATATGGCCGTACCAGGTAGGAGTTTTAATAAATCATTGCAAAACATTAATATGTGCAATTCAACAAATGATTATCAAAGATTTTGAATCTATCTCATATAAGTAGGCTTTTTCAGAAGTTTCAATATTGCCAATTCAATGCTTGTCGAGCTTTTTAAAAGCCACCATTTATTTTTCAGGTAATCTATTCTTGGGAGAAGATGTGGCTCTTCATTTAAACAAGAAATCTAAAGAAACAAGAGGCCAGTGAGCCACAAATATTCACCTGAGTCACCTTGACCTTGCTGTTCTTCATCAGAAAACTTTTACCCTCTTTAATCCCACGACAAATTTTAATCCATACCTAGCCCCACGGGGTTATGATTTTACCAAACTTGAATCCACACAACATTGGGATGCTTCAATATCAATATAACTAACATGGTCTTGCTGTTCTAGAGAATAATATTTTAAAAAGATTTTTCCTTCTGTATTCATGAATTTATGTAAAATTTGATCCCCTACTTAACCACAGGGTCCAAGAAAAAACCCCCACAACAACCTTAATTCACACAACTTGCATATTGACATTCTGATCATAACTGAATCTGCACTACATAGGAATGCTTGTATATTAATATGACTAATCATGGCCAGTGGTTTTAATCCCAGTTTTCAGTTTGAAAAACAAGACTCAGCAATGGTTTTAGTACTTATTTAATAGTTTATGTCGATTCCAATGTAAATTAAATATTTTAATCATTTTCTAATCATTTTCCCTCAAAATTCAAAGTAGCCCTTTAGTTGAACAAACTTGAATTCCCTTCGCTCAAGGATACTTTGCACCAAGTGTGTTTCAAAATGGTCAAGTAGTTCTTGAAAAGACACCAAACAACAACATCACCTTGATCAGATAAGCTCACTTAAGCCTCTGGTGAGCTAGAAATGGCTAGATCAATTTAATTCAACTTACCTGTGCTAAATCTACATTGTCAGCACACAAATAGTAAATTTGGGAATGATTAAAAGAATTTGTGATTAACTGGAAACAATTGGGTCTGAAAAAGAAAAAAATACGAAAATTTAATTCTACTGCCTTGCATGTAAAGAAACTGATTTGATTTGAAGGGTATTGAATAAAGGCTTTTCTACTATACAATAAATATTCCTGTGAGAAATGGTGTGGTTTCAAAAACATTATTATGATTGTAGGTACTTATTTGCATGGTTCAAGAGATGTTTTTCTTTACTGTAGTTCTAACAGTTTCTCTTGTTCAAGCGGGATTTAAATTCATGACAATGCCCATACCATATAAAGAACAAAAATAAAATACCAATGACAATTCATGGTTTTATGGTACATGAACATTACCTACCTTCCAAAAAAGCTGTCGTGGACAGGATAGAGAGAGCTGTAACTGAGGTCTATTAAACCTTTAGGACGGGACCTCTACAATGGGAAATAAGAATACAATATACCAGTTACATGTATACACACACCAGTAATCCCCAGTAATGAGGTGTTTAGGATAATTCTCTATTTACCAGTATGTATTTTCATCCTACCTTGTCATTTTCTAAATAACACAGCTGTTGATCATCTCCAAGCAAGACAAAAAACATGTTTTTAAATTTTTTAGTCTGACCTGGAAAATAAAACATGTCAATCTAATCAGTTAAAAAATTTTCCACAAAAATATTTATACTGCACACATACTAAGGCTTTAAGGTAGTAGGAAATATCTTGCAAAAAGAATTACTACTTTAAGGGTACAATGTACGTTCAAGGCATATTCCATCTACTTCATTGATGTGTTTTAAAAAATACATGTGTTATACATATACATGTACAGATATTTAGGGCATGACAAATGTGAGAAATTTGCATCACTCCGTTCTAAGTTACAGTAAACCAAACTGGTTATAACCAACTCAAATTGCAAACTAAACATATATTTTTATGTTGATATACATGTATAAGTAAAACAATCTCACTGTTTTTCTTGATGTAAAGGTATCCTTTCATTTCCAGTTTGTTGCCCTGACGACCTGTCATGGGGCCTCGGGAACTCTGTCTGATGGAGTCATAAAGATCATCTTTTGATCCCTTGTGGGACAACCTCTCCATTTTCTCAGATATGTACTTCATCTCCTGCTAGTACAAAGCTAACTTTACTAAGTCTTCCAAAATTATATTCAGATAATACACTGCCACTGCTGAAAACTGTTAGTTTGCTACACGTGTCTCACAGCAAAACCAAATAGGCTTTTCTTAGAAAATCAAATTAATGAACAAATTTTCATCACAATGATTACAATTAAAATAAACTTCCATAAAATATAAAATGTACAAAAGACAAGTTGTGTACCTATCAAACAAATAAAAATGACAAGGGAACATGACCTTCGTATTTTGATAATAAGGATGACTGAAATGTTATCCTAGCCAATCCAAAGTGAAGCATGTTCAAAATACAGCATATTTGTAAAAACTTCTACAATCCCTGCATAACATATGTATGGACCAGACTATGATTCTAATTAACCTTGGCCAAATGACCTTGGGTTTGACATACCATTTAACCATAAGCAACCATTAGGCAAGTATGAACTTCTATTGTTTTTCCATTATAAAGTTACGGCCCAGACAAAACTTCAAACTCTAGCCAAATGACCTTCATTCAGGGTCAAGACACACTGCCTGGCCATACGTAACTCTGTACGAAGTAAAAGGTTCTAATTATCTACATTACAAAGTGATGTCATTTGCCAAGTCTAACTTCATTGCAACTAGGCTAAAAAACCATTAACAATACTGATCAACAAGAGGCTCTAGTCAAGCTAAAGTCATTGCAGCTATATTGATGATCCAATCTCTCTCAACACCCCCCCCCCCCCCCCCTTCTTAGGGACTAACTGAAGAATCTGGAGAAAAAGTTAATTTGTCCCAACAATCTCTCCAACAAAATGAGAAATTTTGCATGTGATTAAGGTGAAATGGGATACAAACACTCTGGAGAATAAGTTGTATGTCTTAGCTAACCATTCATCATGGTGGCCATATTGGTAATTGCTCCAAACAGTAACAACACTTGTTCAGGACCACTAAAGGAACATAGGATTATAGGATGGTGTCTTGGGATACAGGTGTTGTGGCGAAGATTACTTTGTTTGAGCAAATCAAAGATCAAGGCAGCCATATTGAAATTTGGATCACTTTAAAATTTAACAACACTTTTGCAAGAGTGCTAAGAGAAGAAGATTAAAATCAAAATGTTTACAGATACTCTTGACAGACAAAGTGATGGCAATAGCTCACACAGGCCAGGTGAGCTAGAAATGTTCAGTGACACCACATACCCTTGATACAGGAGCTCCCAGAGTGTGTCCCTCCACAATTTCTTCTTTTTTGTATCTTTCTATGATTCCATCCAAACTTAAATAAATCCCAGAAAATATCCTCAGTCATGTAAACATGGAAAGTCATTCATCATCACAATGCATTTTCCTTGGACTATTTCATTACAATGAAAATATTCACTAATACGTGATATCGGAACTATAAAGTTGAAACTCTTCAGAAAAAGAAGTTACGAAAATTATACGTCACTTGGGCAACTCTTGTATACAAATTAGTGATGCTAAAGACGACTCATTTCCGATACAAAAATATCTGCCTGATTTGAAGAGTATTTTTTCAGAATGTCGCTAGCGAATACCAACCCTAGTACCAAAAACATAAGATATTAAATCAAAATTCAAATCACAGTTTATTTCCTCAACTGTATGTAGATATTTACTATAGCGAGATTTTTTCAAGTCATTATAACAACCACCCACTATGAAATGATACAATTTTTTGATGTATGAAAAATAATCACAATTTATGAATCCATCTCCAGACACGTAAAATATGAAAATGCAAGCCTTAGGTTGAACCAGAGACACGTCTGATTGAACCGATGAATTGTGCCCCCCCCCCCCCCCCCCCCCTTAAAGGCAGAACTGCATTTCTTGCTACATGGTGACATGTAACAAAAAAAATTTCATACAGATATGATGGCAACTTTTTTCTGTGTTTCTTTAAAAAAGACACATAGTGCCTTGACTTACTATATCTTCTTATATCTGATAGTGTACTTGTTTCATGAAAAATGTAGAACAAGAGGCCCATAGGCCACATCGCTCACCTGAGTCACCTTGGCTCATATTCAAAGATTTTTCCTACATATTCACATGTTTGATCCCTATTGTGGCCCCAACCTACTCCCAGGGCCATGATTTTTTCAAAATTGAATCTGGACTATGTCAGGAAAGCTTTCATGTGAATGTAAACTTTTCTGGCCCAGTGATTTTTCAGAAGATTTTTAATGATTTTCCCCATATATTTGTATGTAAACCTTTGATCCCCTATTGTCGCCTCATCTTACCCCTGGGGGCAATTATTTTAATAAACTTGAATCTGCACTATGTCAGGAAGCTTTTATGTCAATTTCAACTTTTCTGGCCCAGTAGTTTTTGAGAAGATTTTTAGAGATGTTCCCCATATATTTGTATGTAAAACTTTGATCCCCTATTGTGGCCCCATCCTATCCTCGGGGGCCATGATCTTAACAAACTTCAATCTGTAAGGAAGCTTTCATGTAAATTTCCACTTTCTTGACCCAGTAGTTTTTGAGAAGAAGAATTTTAAAGATTTTCCCTATATATTTCTATGAAAAACTTTGATCCCCTATTGTGGCCCCATCCTGCCCCCAGGCGCCATGATTTTTACAAACTTGAATCTGCACTATGTTAGAAAGCTTGTTGTAAATTTCAACTTTCCTGGCCCAGTAGTTTTTGAGGAGATTTTCCCTATATGTTTATATGCAAAACTTTGATCCCCCCTTGTGGCCCCATCCTACCCCCGGGGGCCATGATTTTTAACAAACTTAAATCTGCACTATGTGAAGAAGCTTTCATGTAAATATTAGACTTTCTGGCTTAGTGGTTCTTGAGAAGAAGAATTTTAAAGATTTTCCCTATATATTTCTATGTAAAACTTTGATCCCCTATTGTGGCCCCATCCTACCCCCGGGGGCCATGATTTTAACAAACTTGAATGTGCAATATGTCAGGAAGCTTTCATGTAAATTTCAGGTTTTCTGGCCCAGTGGTTCTTGAGAAGAAGATTTTTAAATGGCTCCACCCTATTTTTGCATTTTTGTGATTATCTCCCCTTGGAAAATGACATGGTCCTTCATTTGTACAAACTTGAAAGCCCTTCACCCAAGGATGCTTTTGGCCAAGTTTGGTTGAAATTGGCCCAGTGGTTCTGGAGAAATAGTCGAGAATGTAAAAAGTTTACAGACAGACAGATGACGGACAACAGGCGATCAGAAAAGCTCACTTGAGCTTTCAGCTCAGGTGAGCTAAAAACATGATCTCATTGGACATACTAAATATTAAAACCTCACCGGAATCGGAGACGAAATAATGGTTCCGATATCCCGTACTCCCAAATTTATATTGAGAAAAAGACTTACCTGTCAAAATACCTGCCTCCCATTAAAAATAATTGTTTTCCTTGCTTTTCTATTCTGAATCTTTGCACTACTTTATCACATAACACAAACAAAGAATAGTTCCCTGGTGAATTTTCACTTGGTCTGACCAGAAAACTACCTTGCCCAGCTGAATGCCCAGCTGAAAGAAATCGAGAATGAAAACTAAATCAATGAAATTTTATTTTGAAAATATCCTATCTCAATAAAAATTTTGATCCACAATATAATTGCATTCTAAGCTCCACAATGTGTTTGTGAAATACTATGTGCTTATGTGTGGCAAGTCCTACTGTGGCAAAACAAACATTTGAAATCTGCATCTTAGGCCACACCAATTTGTAAAATAGTTCTTCGGATTTTCAAACAAAAAAAATGAGGCGACAGGGCAAAATTATTTTACAAATATTATTTTTAATTTTGGAGATAAAAATTATGAGGCGAGCGAATACAAGAAATATAAATATTTTTAATTGAATTAAGTGTGATTTTAAAAAGCGGGCGCCTAAAAATAAAGATCTAAAATCATCAGATATCATTTGTTTACCACATAAACTTAATATTTTTCAACTTTGTTGATATAGTTTACAATAAATGAGAAGTATTTCAGGTTTCAAAGACTTATTTTCTTTATACCTAATACATGTACTTTGCAACATTAACTGATAAGGTCTTTTTGAAGCATTTTACTTAAGTTTCATTTCTACAAACTTTCGATTCAGAGATATGCATATTGCTAAGGACACATCCAGTTTTGACATTCATTGCAAATGCAATATCCATTGCATCGCTTTGAGCATTTTCTTGAATTTTGATATGACATCACCAAACCTTTTGTGAATTTGTCGTTAACTGTCGGTCCTGTTTAAAATAGTCATCGATCAGTACCCCTTGCTTGTTGTAAGAGGCGAATAAATGGGGCGGTCCTTCAGATAGGACTGCAAAAACTGAGATCCTTGTCACAGCAGGTTTGGCATGATAAAGATCCCTCAGTGCCATAAGCGCTGAGCATAGGCCTAAATTTTGCAGACCTTCACCGGCAATGGTAACGTCTTCATGTGAGTGAAATATTCTCAAGAGAGATTTCAGTCAATATATAGGCTAATCAAACAATCAATCATATGCTATCAATGTTCTCTAAATAGTGGCATCGAATAGCGCTTCAAAAGTTTCATCGGCTTCCAGTTCGATTCCAGCATAAGGAACAACTTCCAATCCAGTGTTATGAAGTATCGTACAAATTAAGATAGACATCATGAATAACTTAACCGTATTACACTGTTAAGCAATTTCTCGAGAGCCCGCGCTTCTGTCATTTGTCAGCATATACATCAAGGTTATTTGTGCGCTTGTTGTAAAAACTAACAGAAATATTTACGGATATTTTTTAACACGCGGGCGGATATTATTTTTTGATAATAGTATAATTTGGATTTGTTACAAATAGAAGCCGCGAATCCGACGAACTAGATTACAAATTGGCATGGCCTTACTAAGTTTGAAAGTTAAAGTTGTGAAAAACAGATACACATACACTTACAAGTATACAAACCATATATAATATTCCCATTGATTGAACTCAAGGGAGACCAATATTTGTCAAGAATTTGTAAATACTTGTGCATGTGCGTGTGTGTGTGTGTGTGTTAATTGGTATATTCACAAATTACTCAATACACGAACAATAGCAACAAGGGGAGAAAGAAGCATACATGTAATACGAATCCTTCAGTAACACAATGAACACATGTAGGTACCTTCTCTGAGTTTTTCCACAGCTTGTTCCTTTGTAATACTATCGTGGAAGTAAGGCAGCCCCTGCACCGGTTCCACGCTGTCACTCTAAAGTCAAATGAAACACCAGATTGAAAATCCCTTCCAAATTAAATGTACCTCTTTTTTACTGGTAGCATATAAGTGAGAGGGAAACATCTAATCTTTACTTTCTATGTCTTCAGTGTTCATTTGAGAACTCTTTTCTTACCAAATCATCAACCAATGCTTCGTGTATCTGGCCGTCTTCATTCGTCCTCAGCGACTTCACCCACAGCCAGCCGTCTCCCATCTCATTCAACACAATAAACACATCTCCTTTCTCAAAGCTCAACTCATCAGTTTCAGGCATCTTGGAAAATGACAACACTGCCACCACTTTTCTTCTGTCATCAACAGGCTGGAAGAGAATATATCAAGGTACTTTACATTCACATTATAAATTCGTATAAAATATTTGTGATTATTTCAATAAAAACGGCATACAAAAGTAACAATAAACTTACCAAATGAACACTTTCAAGATTAAAACACCAATATTTGTTTTACTGTGGTTTTTACCTCAAGAGTCCATATTTATGTAGGGCTATCACTACCAAATACACCTGAGAACTTACCTCTGGGGGTGACACTGGATACTTGAGTTGTTCCCCTTTGAGAAGGTATGAACAGGAAGTGTAGTAACCTACTAGTAGAGACAGACTGTCAAACCGACGACCTCCGATGTAGTAATCGCCGCATATTGCCGAGATTCTGGAACAAAGACATCAATGGTTATTGAGCAGTATTACTTATAAAATTCAGGTGATAAAATGGCCAGAGTAATTTTTCAAAGATTTCTGAACTTCTTTCTTTTGTATTGTCATGAAAGAACAAGAATTTCTTTAATCCTTAACAAATGACCTCAAATGAAGAACTAATTATTCTCAATTTTAATGTAGAGTGATACTTAAACACATATAACAACGTAAAATTCCATTCTATTTTGAACTTTTTTTCTTGCATGTTGTAAAATGTTGACATACTTAAAATGTGTGAGGCCATTTTTCCCCAGGTAAGAAAGTACATATGACCCTTTGTTTCTCTCACTCTCCCTAACAAGGTAACTTCCTGTTTCTCCTGCAGTGCGCAGTCTGTCCTCAGCCACCTGACGACCAAGGCGACCATGATACCATCTGAAAAGCCAAAGCATTGCATTTACATATAAACTGTTAAAAAGTATGACCTACGCAAACTCATACAATTGAAAATTTAGTAGAAAAAAAAATAAACCTTTGCTTTTCATGCTTATGGAGCGGAGTCTTGCATATCTTTCTGGTGTAATTTTCCAAACATACATACATGTCACTGTTAAGTTTCCGATTAAGACCATCAAAAATATTTTCCACTACAGCAAGTAACAAACAATGCGAAAGTTGATTCAATTCAGCATCCCCATTTCAAAAATAAACCAAACTCTTAAGAGAAGTAATTCCAAAATTGACGCCATGACTGTTAATGTCCCAGCATTACCATTTCACATACGCATGCATCTCGCATCATAATAAAATTTCCTAAAAATCAACATTCACAGAGTTATATACGCATACTCAAAACCATATTTTTTAAAACATGCATTCAGATTAGGGATGCAATTTTGATATATTGATTAAAATGGGTACAAATCAATCTTAATCATATGCATGTAGGTCAATCTAAGTTTGATAAGACCAGGAAAATGAGTGGGCGACAACTCCTAAGGGATAACTCTGTTAAAATAGTTATATAGACACTGGAAAGACGTAGGCGTAGCTAGTGTTACTGAATGATTCCTTGTGCTTTGTAAAATCTATATTGCACACATTTATTCGAGTACACAGAGCTTGGTCTGTGGGCGCCGGAAACTTTGCATTGATGATGGTGACAACTTACGGTACCCACTCCTTCCTCAAGCTGCAATTCATCTCAAGCAAACTGCCTAGCCCCCCAGACTGCAATTCCAACCAAAATTTAATTAAGAACTCCAATGAATAAAATCTAATCAAGGATTTCCTCATAACATTTTCTAAATCTCATCATTTCTCCATCGTCAAAACTAACTATGACTAAATGTGGAGAATTAGAATTTGGGAGTTTCAAATTAGGGAGTGACAATATTTCAAAGCTGTTATTCTAGTGATGGTATATAGTTCCAATCACTTATTAATACCCAGACTTGGGCGTGTTGTTATTGAATGCAAGGACTATGTAAAATCAATCATTTACCAATGCATTGTTTTACATGCATCAATTAGGACAATCCTCTTAGTTAATAGGACCAACAGAACAAGCAGGGGGAAATTTATAGGTAAAACAAATCAAATTTTCTTGTATATTATGATCTGTAGACTGATTTTGGTAAAACTTTTCAAACTATTAAGATCCATTTAATAATCCTAACAGGCTCCTCAAGTTGAGATCACTAAATAATGCATCATGTTTTACATTGTGTGGGCGTATGATGAGTTATAAATAGCCGACACTTCAATCTGTTATCTTTCGAAAAATCCATTGCCTATCAATGATTAATATTATCAACCACTTGTGATAATCTTCAAGGACTATTTTACACAAAAGCTTATTTTTAAAACATTAAGGATGACTTGACAAGGCCAGGAAAGCTAGGAGCTCCTCATGTTCAGTGGTTACTGTCTATCAATACTAAATTGTAGAGGTTATACCATATCAAATCCACCACCTCTGTAGTGTCACTTATAGATGTACTATCAATAATGAAGGGAAAATGAAAACTACGTGTATCTCATACATGCTTTATTGAAATGTAGTAGTTGTATTTGGAGCTAGAAAGACCATGGATATTGGCCTGGATTGTTCATTGTAGAGGGCACCTGACTAGAAATGCAGGGGTCCCAGGTTCAATTTCCAGTCCAGCAAAAACTTCTTATTTCATATATGTGCATATATAACAAATCGAGTATACTTAATCAGCTTTGTGATATTTTTATTATACTACAAGTTTGTGTTACTGTAGATTTTTCTATTATACTTATTTCTGGATAACACACACACACATACAAATATCTTAAAAAAGTTTTTTGTCTTAACACATGTCACATGTGCCAATTAGCTACACATAAAACAATACATGTATCTTTGTCTTGAAATAGGTAAACACTGTCCAACAGCTATACTAAACACGGTCACCTACAATTTCCGACTCTTTTAAAAGTTCTTTGATGTATATGAGTAAATTCTTGATGTGAAAATATTTTCATACCAATACTACACATGGATTTTATAATGGAGAAATTTCAAATGATTTTCCTGTCTTAAGATTTGAATACTGCTGACAATTCTCAAATCTCAGAACAAGCACTGCACCGCAAAGGCAAGTACTCTATCTCAAGTCCAACGCAATTTTTCAAAATTCAAAATCATAGAACAGAAGATGATTTCTATAATTACTAGTGATGTAAACACTGCACTGCAAGACACTTCTTGTCTTTCTCTTTCCTGACATGTAACATGCACAACCATCAATCTTTTCCCCCTTTTCCTACCCAATAGTTGACTAATCTACCACGAGTGTTTATATGTGATCTGATCCATGGCACCATCATTCGTGAGTGGGTGAGGGGGCCTTTAACTTCTATCATCTCGTCAGGAAGTTGCAATTTTAATATTTCCCATAAGGAAACAAAATAACACCCACTCTTTCATCTATAAATAAGCATGAAAAATTTCTAGCAATTGCCAAAAATCAAAAATGAATTAAAAGAATGCTTAATATGATCATATCAAATATATTTATCAAACTTGCAGCATGCATATTCCCAGGTGAAGTACAATAATAGTCTAAGGCATTTATCATGCAGGGAAACATTCTATATTAATGTTTGGGGAAAAAAACCTTAAAGCTGACAATCATTCAAAGAATAGGGAAAATTTGTGTTAATTTAAAAGTATATCGAACATATAATTTTTTATTCCCTTTTTATAACAGTTACTGCACTAACTGCAAATGGATATAGAGTCCAATGAACTTTTTTTCTTATTTTCAAAAAACAAATGTCACTTTGTTACAAAGAATGTAAGCACATGTTTTCCTACACTCCAACTCTGTTGATGAGGGCAACAAATATCAAGGACAGACTTACATAAAGAGTATTACCTCTCTTTTTTTCTGTGTATGCCAATATCCAAATGAGACCCTCATTTACAAAAGCATTCAAGCTTTACTATGAAATATTTCTTCCTATATAAAAATTAAAACGGTTAAACCTGAGAACCCAGTCCATACAATATGACTTTTATAACTGTACGTATGCCCACACAGACTGAAAGTGACTTACCTCACAGAATCAATATTACCCTGAAAATCATCTGATAATGTCTTATCTATATATAAGATGTGAGAAGAAAACATTTGTGCTGAAAGGGTGTGGGAGTCTGCATGAATGGCCTACTGCTTTATCATAGCAGGTGAGATCCTCAGATGCAGCAGCTGGTGGCACTTTCAGGCAATATGTAACATGAGTTACAATATATACATGCACGCAGATAGACAGTGCAGAATGTATGCTATATATTTGAAGTGGAAATCAAGTCATCATGTCTCAGTAATAAAAAATAGGGATTTCTTTTTATACAGTTGTGTGATATGGTGAACTGTAAATACAGTCTTGCATATGAAATATCATTATGATCATATCATCATTGAATTACAAGATTTTGTGTGTGTGTGTGTGTGTTTCATTATACAACAAGATTTTAATGATGTTATTATGAGAAAAAATAAAGTTACCTAAGTACATACTGGTAATCAATATATACCATGAAAAATTGCAAAGATTGATATTTTTTGCCTTCCTAAAACCGTAATAACAAGATCTCAGGACACAAAAAAAAGGTAGAAAATTTCATTCTCAAATACTCAAAAGTTACATAAAATTGAGGCTGAAACGATACGCCTCCTTCATGA
The DNA here is from genome assembly GCF_947568905.1 of Ostrea edulis. Taxonomy (NCBI): domain Eukaryota; kingdom Metazoa; phylum Mollusca; class Bivalvia; order Ostreida; family Ostreidae; genus Ostrea; species Ostrea edulis. The sequence goes on from NC_079168.1 coordinate 34,977,784, forward strand.
TACAATACATACTGCAATAATTGTACCATGATTCGATACTTTCAATACGATACAATTTACTGAAGAAACCAATAACATTGAAGAAAAATCAAATTACCAAGATTCACGATCATAAGCCTAATTTCAAAAGCAAAATGGTTCCAATTTGTCAACATCCGTTGGCTCTGTAGTTTAAACTGATAAAGTTCATTATTATTTTCGTAAGACTCATTGAGGCAAACAAGTCTGACCGCTAATTTACGCTATTTTGTCCCTCATACAGGTAGAAATAATAAGTACAGGCTGAGCCCGATATGTTTTACTGAACCAGATTGTAATAAACATATCGAACCGAAAATAGAGGCAATGAATCGAACATTGAATCAAGCGTTTATATTGAACAGTATCGATATTTCGGTGAACTGTTTCAGCCTTACAAAAAATCGTGTTACCTTCATAACACAATTAACTTTCATGTTGATTTCCTCTTTGTATTGATAAAAAATGTCTTCAACATCTAGTCACTAAATTATAATACTGTATATATTAAGTTATATCAAGGAATGAATTATAACAATTCTAAATGTGCCATTAATGTAATTGTTAAAAAAATATTTTAAACATTCAATTCATTTTCATGTACATAATCAAAAGTATGCAAGTAAAGCTTTCATTTTAAAAAAAGACTGCTCTAAATATCAAATGGATTCATTAAAAAATATCTTTGTACACATTTGGATAAGAGGGATGCAATGAATATAATAAAAACAAATTGATTTTACTATCCCTTGTATTACAACACAATGAACCAGCCCCTCCATAGTACATTAATTTGCACTGTGAAATGAGTCAGGTAAAAGTACATCCCCTTAATAATTATCAGTTTTATATTCCCATCCATACCATTTACTCAAATCAATTTATGGATTTACTAGCTGCCAATGTTCAATATTTCTGCATCAAAACTCAAATAATTATGACATTTCTCACTATATTTAAAGTTGCTTATCAAAATAAATGATACAAGGGGGAGGGGGGGTTCAAATGGTTATTTTCTCTCCACCCTCTTCCAATTTAAAATACAGTCGGCTCAGTTTACCAGCTGCCATTAATGTCCAACACATCTGCACAATAGCTCAAGCAATTATGGCATTTAAAACTATATTTAGAGTTGCTTGCTAAAATAAATGATACAAGGGGGGGGGGGGGGGGGTGTTGTTTAAAATTGTTCCTGTCCCTCCCATCACTTCCAGTCTATCCAGTTTCAATCTACCATATTGCCATCAACAGAGGAGATACATGTATACCTGTACAGATCAGAATTTTAAGATACAGTAAATATGCTACAAATTTTGATGCATATAATTATGTTATTTGGATATGTAATAAATGGTTTTGTTTAAGCAGCAAAAGACACTAACTTCTGTTGGTACTGCATCCAATGTGTCCTAGTACCATTACTGTATCAGCAGTGAAATAGTCATAGAATACTCTTTTAAAGGTCATACAAAAATCATTATAACATCATAAGTCCTAGACTTCTGATAGAGCACTAAGCACTCAGCCATGCAATACTAGATGTAAGTAAACATTTTCTCATTTTAAACCATAGAACGGTTCTAATATGTTTTACATTTACTGCATTTATACATTTTTTAGTACTAAACCATTGATGTAACAGTTGAGAATATATGACCAATCATTTTGGGCATGCTAGGGGTAAGAACAATATGCTTTTAACATGCATATACTTGGTATACATAGGCTTCTTAAATGCCACATCTCCATGCTAAAATTAAGGAACTTGAAATACTAGCAGAGAGAACAGTTTTTCAGCTCTTAAAAAATCCTCTTATTTCAAGCATTGTATTTGATGATCTTTACAATGAATGTCAGGCAGATCTACAACAGAAATCGCTAGATCTACGATATCATGTATTTACAAGCTAATGCCCTAAATATAATCTTGTTATGAAGAATTAACACCAACAGCACATCTTAATAATGAATTTTTTTTAACGAAAAGTACAGATAAATCGAAATTGCCTGGGAAAAATTGCGCCTATGAAAATGCACATTTCATATGGAAAATTGCCACGAAGAATTTCACTAACATTCCTCCGCAATTCAGTAAATACCTTTGACCAATAAAAGCGGACGGTGGTCCGAGCAGAATTGCTGACCGAGTTATAACTGTAAACAACATAAGAGATACGCACTGATTTTCGGGTGGTGCCGTCTGGCTTATGAACATCGTCTCCTCCGCATGATCCTGATTCTCAGATAACGGATCGTCATCGTCCCCTGGGTCCGTGGGACCCACGTCTTCTGTCATTTGCCCGACATTCGGTGCTGCAGACACCACTGTACTGTTGTTGTCGGCCATTTTCTTTCCGCATGTGCGTGATGAATCAAGATGATGCAGCTGATTGGTTAAAAAAATTCCCGCCATATTTTTAGTTACTTTATGAATGACGTCCAAAGGATTTATCAATGGACAATACCGCGTTCATGAATGGACATTTACATTCAATATAATTATGAATGGATTCAATTATCAGTCATGCGTGAATTGTTCAACATGTGTTGAATCGTTTTATGATATATTCCTTCTTCAGTTGTTTTCTTGAGACCTTGAGCAGATAATATATTTCTTATCTTATTAAACTTGTATGAAATTCAATAATATATGAAAATGGTGTTATAAAAACAAATATTAAAAGTAGTTATCAGGACAATGTATATGTATTGGATGAGCCCGATTAATCTCGTGTATGCCAATACTTGAGTCCAAATTTGTTCAGGAAGGAATAGTTATAATGCATATTATAATTGACATCAGAGAACAATGATATAGATATATATATACACTTACCAAAAAAAATTCAATTAAAAACTTTTACATTTAGGCCAATGAAAAAAATGTACTTTTAGTAGAAATTTACCTGAAAATAAATAGAAATTCTGCTAGACTTAAACCCACGATAACCCTCTAGATATATTTATCCCTTATGTATAGGCGCGTACGTTTGTACGCACAAACGTTCACATCATTTTTGTCAAAAAATAAAGGAAAGAGAGAGAGACTGACTATCAGAGTGCTTTAAACCGGATATTCTAGGTCAATATACCATACGTGTTTGTTTTGTCTCTTCAAAGGTCTAAAATTGTTTGTAGTGGGTTCGTCATACAACGATATTGGACGGATCCTTTCTCATTTTTGAGATTTTACAAGTGTTTGTCCGCATTTCGTACAAAAACAGAACAGACCTCGAATAAGGCTGCGTAACAAATTTTATAAAGTGTACGAAAAATGGGTTCAGGAGGGTCGAATATACACATCGAAATCGTCTAAAATTTACCAGCTGGACCCATTGGGGGCCTTAAGACGTCCCCCAAACACCCTGCCTACTTGGGCGTCCACATTAAAAGTACTCTGGTTACGCTCCAGGTTGCTGATTTAATTTCTGTCGTTTCGAATATATATATATATTTATATATATATCCAACAACACCCTACTTTATTTTAACGTGTCAGATCTAATGGAAAGATGCATACATACAAAGCCAATAAGGAATTCATATATAGTTCAAGCACTGGAAAGGGCACGGCATTTGGTTATTTAAAAAATCACATATAGACCTAGTACACACTAAGAAAAAGGACAACAGAAATTATGCATTAATAGCTAGACTAAGTTAAGGAATAAGCAATCTCTAACTGTAAAAGTGAATAAAAGCTAGTACACTTTTACAGAACTTACAGATTGTTTAATTATTCATTAATATTAACATTATCATTTAACTTTTCGTACTTGTGTAGTATGTGATATTTGTTTATATAATATATATGCGGGTTGCGTTGAAAATTGAGGTCTCTCTCTCTCTCTCTCTCTCTCTCTCTCTCTCTCTCTCTCTCTGTGCGTGCGTGTTTCAGTTAAAACTTAACAAATGCAATTAATGGGTTTACAACTTGTACTGACACAGGTGGGTGGAAATTATTCATTTCATATTTCGATTTTATATTCTGGAGGACAAAGAAACGAGGGGGATATGGGGCGGGTCCAGGTATTGCGGTTACGGGGTGGGTGGGTCGCTTTATGAGGCAGGAGTTCTGGGGGCCGCTTTGAGCCCCCTGGTGGGGGCCCAGGGGGCGAAGCTCCTGGATTTTACAGATTTTATAGGGCTTGAAATATGTCTCCTATTTAGTCATTTATACTATTTTCTATCATTTCTAATAAAGTGAAATTAATAAATTGACGCAAATTTTTTTGGAAAAAATTAAGTTCTCCCAGTAAAGAAATTAAAGAAATCAAAATATTTTGTCATTTATTTCCCCGGGAGTGAAAGAAATTATTGCTTCTTTTATCGTTTAGCACATTTTTCTAAACAAGAAACCACGATTTACCTTTAATTTGAAAATTTTAGGGGGGTGGGGTGGGCTGCGCCTCCCATTAGATCCGCCACTGGGGATATCCCTTTTCTTTGCAGTATCGGGATCGAGCATGCATATACATATATTATAAATAAATCGGGATCGATGTACACTTAAGCCGTGTTTGATTACAAAGAAAACCATTTCACAGGAGTTCGAAATTCAATAAAATTCGCCAAGCCATTTGGCTATATGTTAGCAATTTTGCATGTTCTAGAATCTTAGATTCAGTTTCGAAAAATTCAAAAAAGCATGTGACATCAAACAAGCCATATTCTTGATCAGGTCCCATGACCATAAACCGAGAAAGCATATACAGAGTTGATCAAAATTCCAAGTTATTATCAGTATATACAATTCATGTTAAGTAGATTTTGACATGATTCAAGATATCAATAAAGTATTTGTGTAATTTTAATAAGCCAGTGAGATATACAACATCTCAATTCTGAACTTTTATGTAGTATAGTTTATATTCACGATGCCTAGATATGGTCTTGTAATCAAACACGACTTCGATTTGTTTGGAAACATGATACGAGTGTCAATTCCTTCGTATCACAAAGTTGTTGAAGAGAACAGCGATTCCTACACGGTAACTGATAATCTAAAGTTTAAAACCACACAGTAAAAGAAGCAAATTGAATACTGTTAAAAAATTGTTATGTGAACATACCATGAGCACAAAGTTCGGATAAACGCCCACTAGGCTTAGTTTAATTTTGTATGTTGTTTTTCGTGCCATTTCTAGAATGTTTCACTTGTATAGAGATGTAACTAGCTTTAGGGATCTTTATTGTATCACTGTCTCAACCGAAGGACTGCCCCATTTAGTCGCCTCTTACGACAAGCAAGGGACACTGGGGACCTATTCTAACCCGGATCCCTTCAGGATTTATGTGTTTTATAAGATAATATCTCATAAACTTTATAAAATATCTTATAAAATTCATTTATGAGATATCTTGTAAAATACATAAGATATCTTATAAAGTTGATGAGATATCTTATGAAACATATAAGCTATCTTATATATGTTTTTAAGATATCTCATAAAAATAAATTTATAAGATATTTTCTATTTTTATAAGATATCTCATCAACTTTATAAGCTATCTTGTTTAATATACAAGATATCTTGTAAATATTTTAAGATATCTTGTACAGTTTATAAGATATCTTATATATTTTATGTGATATTTTATTAAAAATAGAAGATACATGTATCTCATGAATTATATAAGATATTTTGATAGAGGAATAAATATGAATAGGGCATGCCATAGGGTTTTGTGGTAGGCCTATAAATATGCTCATTTAGCTTTTTGAAGTTGCTATACTTGTAGTAATGAGCCTTGACTTGAGGTGGCTTATATTGGTTAGAGCATTTAACATAGGTAGAGAGTATAGTGACTGCTCCAAGCACCCTGCATTAACAGTGTCTGTTAAGAGTCTTTTGGATATGACCTTAGAAATGAGGATCATATGTCATGGAAGGTCAAAATTTGTGACGCTTCACCTACAACTGGTGAGGTATCTCTTCTTGTCAACTTACTTGAGTTGAGTGAAATTCTCAGATGGCCAGGACATAAAACAAAATACAAGTTAAAAAAATGTTAAAAAATAAATAAATATTTGAACATATAGTCTCTGAGGATGGTTTGAGACTGAATAGGGGTCATCAGGTGCAGATTTTGAATTATTGGGGAGGGGGGGGGGGCTTCTGGAACTTTTTCACTTTGGTCAAATTTAAATTTCATTTGTGTATCAAAAATGTATAAGAAACGTCTTCAAATTGGTTTTGTTCTTTAAAATTGATATATTACATGGCTTCTGAGAATATTTACCTCTAGGAAAATGTGATATTTAAAGATCTTCACTTCTTATTGGATAGAAAAGATGGTCCTGGTTGCCAGGTGAAAGACACACTTGATGCATGTACCTATTGCATGCAGTACTTCTACATTTAATTTCATTTGTATGGTACCCAGGTGACAATTAAGGCCTGTGGGACATTTGTTATATGAATTGTATACATAATTTTACTGGTATATGTATTTTAATACAATTGAATTGCTGTAATGCATATATCATACACAAAGAAGATAGGGTAGATTAAATACTGTCTTCTTTTCTAGCGAGTTTGTTCTTAATGTAAGTAAAGTAATTAAATTCCCTGTAGTGAACTTAATTTTTGTCCAATACAGTGGAAAAACTTTGTATAGATTTATATAGCTAGGGGCAATATACCACAGTTTTTGAACATCATAGAAGATCTACAAGTTCCTAAATATTTTGAGAATTTATCGATAATAGTTGTACTTGCAACCAGAATAAGCCAAAAATATCTATCAACCCATGCTTGTTTGTAGCAATTTCAACTATATGATTTCTAAACAGTATGTCTAATTACAAGGGTGAGTTTTTACCTCTTTTCAGAGGAAATCCTCTGATTGGTTCAATTTTCAAAAAAACAAAACCAAAAAAACACTCTGGGTTTGATCTAAAGTGACAGAAAATGACATTTTTCTAGGTATAGGGTGAGGTGTTTTTCTTCCTTTTTGACCAGTTTTCCTCTGATTTCTGAGGAATTCAGTCGCAGTCCTGCTAAAGCATTCAACATTTTGACATATGTTAATGATAAATAAATTTACTAGGGAGCATTGCACAAATAAGAAAGAACAGAAAAGCTTCACTGTAAAAGCTAATAGTTGAGTCACACGACATGTAAACATATACGGGGCTTGTGTCTTGTTTTGAAAATTAAAAGTTTAGATATATCAATGTCAGTTTTCGAAAATTAGGTTTGTTGCTATGTTTTACATGAATCAAATGCTGTCCTATTATTGATTAAATATCTAAATAATTTTTTGTATCAAAATTGTGTCCATGCCCAATTTTAAAGAAGATGCGTGAAGAATGTAGTAAAGGTGGAAAAATAAGTGAACAAATAACCGAACTTTGTGCACCACAATGTATATAATAAACGTATATACCAGTGTGTAGAGAGTGGGGGAAACGTGCATATATTGAGTGACTAGGCCATCATTAAAAATATTTTTGTTTGATGTACTCCGACCCACATTTTTCAAGGTGGGTCGGTAGGTAGGTTGTTTTTTTTTTGGAATATCATGGAATTTTTTTTATATTTTCTTTTAAAATAAGGAGAATTTTCTATTTTTCAAGGGAACCAAAAAAAAAAAAAATATATGAAATTTTAAATTGCTGATAAAAATGATCGGGTATGATCAAATTTGACGGGTCGGTCGGAGTACATCAAACAAATCCATTTTTATTTTTGGCCCTACATATAAAACAATAGAATCTGTTGACTGGAATAATTGTATCAATTTATTGAAGGCAATTAACATACCAGTATAATTATAACCTTCAGTTTATTTATCATTTTGTAAATGATATATAATTATTATGTGTAATATTTTTCAAAGGTTTTCACTATTGAAGTATGCATTATTGCAACTGGGAAGACCACCAGTATTCAGAAGAGATATTCAGAATTTGAAATGCTGCATAAACAGGTTTGCCCATACCTGTAAATCCTAATTCTAAATGCATGTATTCAATATATCAACATAATGATTAATTACTAGTTCCTCTGATTTGTCATACTGAGCTCTGATTAAAAAGTGCACAGCCTATTTAATTTCTTTGCTTATAGCTAAAGAAACAGATGAAAACACCAGAATTTCCACCCAAGAAAGTTCTGAAATTCAGTAATAAAGTTTTGGAGCACAGAAGACTTGCATTACAAACATATATACAGGTGGGTACTTCATAATTACATTGTATATCTAAAAGTTTTGGAATTGTAAAAATAGGTAAATGATTATTGCTTTGAATAATAAATATAATTTGGTGTGAAATTTCAGGGTGTGGTGCTACTGGACAAAATTCCCAAAGCCCTTTTTCATTTCTTAGACGTGGAACAGTACATTTATGGGAGTCAGGAGTGAGTTGTATTGCAATCATTTACATACAGATAAGGAAAATTTTGTCTGTCGCTATTTGTGAGGTGCTTCTTTTGAAATTATCATGGTTATATATGTCACAACATGCTATATCTGTCGTTACATTTGACATTATTTTATTTATAATTTGGCCTTACTAAATACATGTAGTAGTCTTTGATTTTCAAATCAAAGGAACGGTGATGAGAAATAAAATAACCCCAACATAAGCTGCTCTAGTATTAGAATTTTTAAAGGAAAAGTTGCACCATGAAGTAAACAGAATGTTTGGAAATCAATACATAAGACCTAATTGGAAATGCAACTAAGTCCCAGGAAGATTGACAGTGATGTTCTGAGTAATCTACACTTGTGTATTAAATTTACAGTGAAGCAGAACTTGATCCTTATTTGGATATCCTCATTATAAAGGAAGGCCATAAAATCATCACAGATTTGTTCTACACAGATTCTGTAAAATACCAATATCTTATTGTCAACTCTCGTCACAAACAAAACGTAATATATCTTTCAATATGGCAAGATGTATACATACTATTACTGCTAATGAAACTCATAGCACAGAAGTCTGAAGGGCTGGTGGCTTTTTTTTTTTTAAAGAAAATGGTGGATAATTTTTCTTTTCTGGATTTTTATTTGAATATATAAACTTTAGACTCCTGTGTTCATAAAAATATATGCCTGCATGATGTGAAGACGTTCCTACTAAGGCAAACTTAACCTAACCATTTTAATGAAGAAAAGACAACAATGAAACAGCAAAGATTTAATATGAACACAAAGCATTGGTGAATGTGAATATTATGTTTTATTGATTAAAATCAAAGAGATCGTTCATTCTGTAAACTGATCAAAGCTATAACAAAAATACTGCAAAATATAAAGGTTCTTAATTCTCACCAAGGTAAGAGTGAAGTTAATATATACATGTACCATTGTATCTGCAAGTCCTCTTTTGTTCCTAGATTTCAACACATATTACATTTCAGGTCCCTTGATCAGATAGACTCGAGTAACAAGACAACACATCAACCGGTGATTGCTTTTGCTCCTGAGGCCTACTTACAAGACAGCAACAGAAGTATGGAAGCATATTTAGTATTGCATTGTGAAATTTTGAAAGCAAAACCACCAGTTATTTTAAGAAACTGGTAACTTTAGATTTTTACAGATTTTCAGGGATTTTACAAAGCTTCAAGGGAGTACAGTATTTTCCAAAGTTCATAAACTTAATTTTTGGGTTTACTATTTGAAGTCCAGAAGATTTTTTTGTGATGTTGAAGTGTCTGCTTGTCTGACATCTGTATATAAAAAAAATATGAAATATGTTACCATTATAGAGTATTTGTCTTATTTCAACAAGTTAACTTAAAGAGATACTTAATTCTAATATAAATTTTTTTCCCACTTTAATAATTATATAACCACTGTTGAGTCCATACTTGACACAGAAGCTGCTTTTATTCAATGACATGCCATGACTCTAAATCTAGGTCACATGAAAAAGATCCAGGTTATTGGAAGAGGTTGGGGGGGGGGGGGGATTGGAAATTCTTCTACACACTATCCTTGCATTGTGATATTTGTCTTAAAAATTTGAACCTATACTTAAGTACATAGAACAGAGGGCCTATATTGCAGAACTCAAACAGAGGCCCCATATTGCAGTAAGTGTAGCATCTAAAAGAACCCTCACTGTTCATATGCTGTGAGCATCAAACATAGTCCAGATTTTGAAGCCCTTTTTCAGGGTAATCAAACAAAATACTACATTTTAAACAAAACAACTACTATAATATAATTTATTATATCAATGCCTATCTACATTGTATAAACACCATATGTTCACCGCTTTATATTGGGGAGACATGTGTTTTAGTCCACGAAAATTGTTCCTCAAAGTTGATTTTGTTTCAATGAACAAAATATGGCTGCTGTTGTTAAATTAAAATTGAGGCTATAGTGATGTATTATACAATATGATTGCACTTGAAATACATTAATCCACTAAATCATGCTTTTCCTTTTACAGTGATTGTGTGATTTCTTGATAGAGATACATAACTCTGTTTATATTGATAAATTTGTGTGTGTTTCTACATGAATGTTTTCTTCAATCCAGTTTTAGTAGTAGAGCTACAGGTTTGACAGAGACTTCTGGGGGGAGTATTTACTTTTGAAGTGGGATTGACATGATGGTTAAATGACAGAATACAAGATATCAGAGTTGATATGTTATCAATCTGATCAGAAATATTGTACTTTCTCATTTTGGAAATCCGTAACTACAACAATCTACTCTAAAGGGAATGGTAAAATCCATGTTTTATGTTATTTGCTTTCAGATGGATCCTGGGACATAGTGAATGCTGGGGTTTTAGCAGCATTGTACAACCATGGGGAGGACCTGGTAGTACGGTGATAGAGTCTGTGATAAAAACTCACTAGTCAGCTTCAACACACTGCCAACACAGCAGTCTAAAGTCATCATATCAACCATGTTTTTTTTATGGATGAAGAAATTTCTTATGCATTCCCCCCCCCACACACACAAAGAATAACTGGCATACCAAGCTGAGTTTGTACCTTTATATTTGTCACTTCGGTATAGAACTACCACTAGTCTTGAATTTATACCATATGCTATTAACTTTTACTCAATGATTTTATGTCGCACTTCATTGTAGTCAGTGAGGATTTGTCTCATTTTAATTCTTTTCTTGTGTTTTAATCCAGCATCATTATTGTTTTGATTTTAAATTATACGTGATATGTGTAATTTTGTGCTTGGTATACATTAATTTATTTTTATAGGGTATTCTGGGAGAGAGTATTTTTTATTTCTATATTAGATTAATCAGAACGGCTTGGCCTGGATAAATTTTATATAATGCATTGTGGTATGTTGTTAGAGTGTCTTGATTTGAAAACCAGAATGAGTGAGCTGAATGTATTCAGAATTGGAATTTTTCATTTCCAAAAATTAACATCTAAATTTTAAAAACAAATTTTATTTTTTTATTTCTGAAGGAAAAACGTTTTCATATCTAAATTCTGTGTATAGCTTCCGTAAATAGAATCTGATTCATTCTCTGGGTATCTTTTATTTAATTCCAATCATAGAAAAACCCTGAAATTAAAGTACAAATAATTGATTTCACACATGGACAACACAATTAAGAAATGAACATCACTTTTGAGCTGTTCATGGTCAGTATGAACGGATTTGGATTTGAGGCAAATTCTGTGAATCGCGCTAGCGATTCACAGAGAATTTGCCTCAAATCCAAATCCGTTCATATTGACCATGAACAGCTCAAAAGTGATGTTCATTTCTTATATTTATGTTCATTTACTAAAACACCGTTTGTTTACATTGCTTAATCTATTTTGTTGCATAAAACGAACTCCTAGCCTCTGTCACAGTAGTTATTGTGACGTACGTCAACACATAGACATGACGTCACATTTCGTCTCACGCAGCCTTTTATCAACATTGCAAAGTGCACTGTATTTTGGAGGTAGGAGACCGCAAAATTGGGATGATAATCCACGCAAGTTTACAATCTTAATCCAAAGGTGTGACTTACGAGATCTTTGTAACAGATGTTCTATTTTTTTCAAACCATTACGCTCTCTCAGTCGCGTGCTTTAAGCTAGTTCATAATCTGTTCATAGTCAATGTGAACGGATTGTGTCGCGCGCTGAAATTGGTTGGTTCATAGAGGAAAATGTGGTTTACAATATAAATATTGAGATGTAGACAGACATTTTAAGTGCATGGAATCGATGCTTACAAGGACATAGCGTCTGAATATAATTACATATTTTGCTGCATGTAAAGAAACAATCTATCCCATCCAAGGGCCTAGCAGTGAGTGTCCGAGTGGTAAGGTAGTGGCGGAAATATTACTTGGGTTAGAACCAGTCGTGCATAAGATTATTAGTCAGTCTGCCATGGATACATAATGCTCACATACATCACACAGTCACACAGCGCAAGGAAGTTAATTGATAATGATACATGTAATCAAATATTTGATACTAAAAAGAATATTCCACCCCTATTTTTCATTTCTGAAACTCTACCTCTCCTGTTAGTCAGGTAGTACATTTCATTACCTGTTGCCCCCTGTTCACCACAGGGAGGTGGAATTTGGATGTTTGAGAAGGATAACTGTTTTAAAAACAGTAAAATTATATCATTTATCAAAATACTATAAGCCTATTGTTTTCAGTAACACTATTCACATTGTTTCATCACAGCCGCGGGTTAGTCTGATCACCTGCAATTAATTGCTGGTACAGTCAATCACAGCTTGATATAAGCGGTTGCTTGAATTTTGCAAAGGAAAAGGATAAAAATAGTTTGTATACTGACAACATTTCAATATGATATTTAAAAGCAGAATTCTACAGTTAAACACAGTTCACTACAAACCTTTAAATCTAAGGCGTACCTGTGTACAGGTAAACATTAGGTAGATTACTTAAGGTATTTTGGGGGATTTTCTTTTTGGAAATGGCACACAGCAACAATTTCAGAATTGAAAAAATAAATATTTTTCAGAAATTGAAATTGAAGAACTTTTATAAATTTTTGGAAATGAGATGCATTTTTAAAAATATTCAAGTACTTCATTGTGTAATAGGATATTTATCTTCTTTTTTTTATAGATGGTAATATACACATTACAACTGCCTCAGTGTTCAAAAAGTTTTATCATTACAAATCATGATGCAATCCTTTACAGTCAAGAACACGAATAACAAAATCAGGCTCTAAACAACTTGTACATTTATGTAATCCAGATATGAATACAATGATCATTGTGCAAGATGCTCTAAATCTGTCCTTGCTTTTAAAATCTAAATTAAATTTTTATAACTGAATGAAATGAATATGTGCAATCTGTCTTAAACCAGCTTTTTATTAGTGTGCATTAATTGAAATAAAATTTATGAAATACAACTACTCTTCCATTTCTTTTATAAGAGTGTTTATTTGGTGTAGCATGAGGTGCAGTTTTATTATTTGATGCTCAATTATGAATAACAATTATATTCAAATTTTGGAGTTCTTGATCTTCAATATTTCTTATTTTCTACTGGTATCAATCAATCAATCTATCAAATTCTTGATATAGAGTTGGTTTACCAATACTAATATCGGGAACATGATTAAGAAATTCAAACTTTGATGTCCAGAATTCAATCATAATTTCTTGTATTAGTAAATTGAATTCAAATTCTTGATATCAAAAATTTCATTTGTCAATATCAAATGTTATAATTGTTGAAAAAAAATTATGTGGAATTCTTGATATCAGTAAATGGAATTTATTAGTTTTTGGAATGAGAAATCAGAAAGAAAATATCCCCAGTTTCCATCAAATTTAAAAGTGGTAGATAAATATATTGAATGTAATTTTGATTATTGACTTACAAATTCTTAATATCGAGAGATAGTTGGAAATTATTGATATCGCTCTTTCTGATATCACAATACTAAAAATTCTATTTATTGATATAAAAAAGAACACATTATTGATATGAATCATTTGATTTTAATTGGAATCTTGATATCAATAATTAATATCCTCAAACATTTACATTTTCTTGGTTTTCAGCTCACCTGACCTATTCTGATCACTTTTTGTCAGGCATCCATCCATCTGTCTATAAATGTTTAACATTTCAGACTTCTTCTCTGGACAGAGCCACAAGGACCACATCGCTTACTTGAGTCACCCTGGCTCAAATTTAAAGATTTTCCCTATATATTTGTATGCAAAACTTTGATTCCCCCCTTGTGACCCCATCCTACCCCTGGGGGCCATGATTTTAACAAACTAAAATCTGAAATATGTCAGAAAACTTTCATGTAAATATCAGCTTTTCTGGCTCAGTGGTTCTTCAGAAGATTTTTAAAGATTGTCCTTATATATTTCTATGTAGAACTTTGATCCCCTATTATGGCCCCATCCAACCCCCAAGGGGGGGGGGGCATGATTTGAACAAACTTGAATCTGTATTATGTCAGGAAGCTTTCATGTAAATCTCAGCTTTTCTGGCTCAGTGGTTCTTGAGAAGAGGATTTTTAAGATTTATCCCATATATTTGAATGTAAAACTTTGATCTCCTATTGTGACCTCATCCAACCCCCGGGGGTCATGATTTTAACAACCTTGAATCTGCATTATGCCAGGAAGCTTTCATGTAAATCTCAGCTTTTCTTGCTCAGCGGTTCTTGAGAAGATTTTTAAAGATTTATCCTATATATATTAGTATGTAAAACTTTGATCCCCTATTATGGCCCCATCCAACCCCCGGGGCCATGATTTGAACAAACTTGAATCTGTACTATGTTAGGAAGCTTTCATGTAAATCTCAGCTTTTCTGGCTCAGTGGGTCTTGAGAAGAAGATTTTTAAATGACCCCACCCTATTTTTTGTGAGTATCTCCCCTTTGAAAGGGACATGGCCCTTCATTTGAATAAACTTGAAAGCCCTTCACCCAAGGATGCTTTGTGGCATGTTTGGTTGAAATTGGCCCAGCGGCTCTTGAGAAGTCGAAAATTTATGTGAAAAGTTTACGCCGCCGACAATGATAAACAGCGGACAAATTTTGATCAGAAAAACTCACTTTCAAGAGCCTTTGGCTTAGGTGAGCTAAAAATGGCAGAAATATGGTGGTTTAATTTAAAAATGTTTTTTTTCGCAAGAACCACCTTGCCAGAAATGTTGATTAAATGAAAGCTTTCTGACATGGTGTAGATTGAAATTTGTTCAAGTCATAGTCCCCGAAGGCAGGGTGGGGCCACAGTAGGGGATCAAAGTTTTACATGACGATATATATCGGAAAAATCTTTTTAAATCTACTTCTAAATAACAGTAGGGCCATGATTAATATGCAAGCATTCCCAGTAGTACAGATTCATTTGTTCAAATTGTAACCCCCGGGGGTAGGGCGGGGGCCACAATAGGGGATCAAAGTTTTGCATGGGAAAATATAGGAAAAATCTCCAGAACAGCAAGTCCACGATTATTCATATTTTAAAATATACAAGCATCCCCGGGTGGCGTGGATTCAAGTTTGTTTAACGTTTTTTTTTATGCCCCCTTGATAAAGTTAAAGGGGGTTCATATTGTTTTTGTCCTGTTTGTCTGAAACGTATAATTGAATCTTGCTCATAACTTTTGAATGGTGAGTGATAGGGTTCAAGGTTACAGGGTCAAAAACTTTGCTACCGAAAGAAAGGTCTGGTAACAAGGAAAACATACATGAAATATATAAAAGCTGTATCGCTCACCATTCAAAAGTTAATGAGCGAGATTCAAATTTCAGTTAAAAGTTTTGAAATTTGGTCAAACTCCATGGTCAAAGTCAAAAATCATGACATCAAATGGAATTTCTTGCCATAAAGAATCTATATACTAAATATGAAAGCCCAGCTACCCGAAATAGTTCAGAAGATATTGTCTAGATTAGGTTTTCTGAAAAGTAAATCAAACTCCAAGGTCAACAGGTTAAAAACTTTGGTACCAAAATAAAGTTCTTGTTACAATAACGTGCAAATATAACACGCGAGAGCCATACCACTCAGTTGTTGACCTTAGATTTTGACCAATTTTTAACCAAAGTTAACCAAAGCAATATATCGTGAACTGCATGTTTAAGGTTAAGCTTCATTAATGGCAAGACCTTACATTTTATATAATGATTTTTGACCTTGTGACCTTTTATCATGGTTATGTTGGGCCACAATATGGGTCAACATTTTTCATGGGAATAAAGACTGCAAAAAATCCTTTAAAAATCACAATAGCAACACTAAGT
>NC_079168.1:34996525-35074025 GCF_947568905.1 Ostrea edulis
GACAGGGTTCGACCTTAACGATATTTGTTAACAGAAAATTTACATTAATATTTCTTAAAACACTGATATTATAAAAATATTACATGTTGAAATTGTCACTCCCTCGAAAAGCACAGCCTTGGTCAAAAATGTTTTTTAGCGCTGCGGGGTGACTATTTCAAATGTTACTTTACAAAACATGCAATATTTTTTGTTATACTGAATGTTTTAACCATACGTGCAACAATTTTTATAATGGTACCCGTTGTCATGCATTGTCAACTGTTGCTATGTACTGTTACCCGAAGAGTGTGGTTTATGCATGCAGTGGGTTAACATGTTTCTAAAACTGTACATAGGAATATACTGTCCGCTCAATATCTTGAGAACCCTTTGCTTGACAGACATCAAACTTGGTACACTGGTACATCTTCAGGAGTTGATGACCCCTATTGATTTTTAGGTCACATGGTCAATCCACTCTTGACATAGGAAGATATTGTCTGCTCAATATTTTGAATTGATGATACTACTCTCAATTAAATGATGTGTGTATGTATAACCCTTTTCAATTTTGCACCATGGGGGGCATATGTGTTTTACAAACATCTCTTGTTATAAATAAATGTGAGGATTTTAATCGTGTGAATGAGGTTTCTTGTCATTTGATGTGAATATTAATTAATGACACATAACGAGGAAACTACAGTATATGTGTACTTCCTAGGACTGGGTCATCGTTGAGTAACAAATGCTGTAGATTTCTGATTATAAATGAGGAATAAGAAAGTTATCTTGAAGTAATGCACAATGGTTAATATTTGTTTCAAAGGCAATTCCCAAAGTTAAGACTGACTATAAGACTGAGTATTCAATTCTTCAAAAAGATTACAATTCTTACAATACATTGTGCAGCAGCAGCAAATTCATTTTGTTTGTACAAAACATTGATGCTGGCAGAGATGCCGAGACAGAAAATTAAGTGTTTATGAAAGGAATTGGTTCTTCATTAAAATAGTGTTCCTTTTATTTTTTTTTTTGGGGGGTTTAATTATTAAGTAAATATTTATACTATCTCCCCATAATGTTGTGAACCAAGTTCACACAAATAGAACAAATAGATATTTGAATAAAACACTCTGTTTGTGCTAAATACTTTAGATTCCCTATTATAACGAGAAATTGATGTGGGTTTTGATTTTTGAGAAGCTACTCTTTGTTCTGGTAAGATTAGAGTTCTCGTTTTTATTAATTTATCTCAAATTTATATACATTTAAGTCTTTTTTTAAATTCTCACGAATTGATATTAAATGGCAGTTTCACTTAATTAGGGTATCACATGATATCATGTATCAACAATAATTGATATCTTCTTTAGTGAGAAGTCAAAAAATTCTACTTTAATAAATTGTTTAATTATTATTATCTAGAATAAGCTATGAAGGAAAAATCAAAGACAAAAAAGACAAGAAGTCCACAGAAGAAGAAAGAGCATGGTGTCCAAACAATAACTTCTATGTTCAAGAAGCAACAGGTTGCAAATACAAGTAAAGTAAACAAGGCTAAAGTTGTTATGTGTTCAAGTTCAACAGATGATGATGACGCAGTACTGATAACACATACAGAAACAGTATCAGAATATTTTTCTCCCAAAGAAAAGACTTCAAAGTTCGTCAATAAGTTAAGCTTAAGGAAACGTCAGATCGGAGAAGATGACAGCACATCATGTTCCACATCAAACAGAAATGGACATTTAGCAGAAACAGAAAAGATTAACATTGAAAGGTGTGATCAGACAGAATCTCAGGCCGAGAAAGATGTTAATGTTAAATATGAAGTGTCAGATAAAACTGTTGAAGCTGATCCACAAGTGTGGTCATCTAGCGTGAATACTAACATTAACTCCAACAAGAAACTTTCACTTAGAAAGCGGAAGTCATCTTCAGTTGAAGATACAAGTTTGACCCAAAAACGATTGAAGACTAATGGTGAGATTTGTGAAGGCAGCAGTGGACAGAATGTTGAAAAAGGTCTACCAAGTAGTAATCCTTCAAATTCTAGGGAAACAGAGTCAGAAAGAGACAAGGAAACACAGAATAAGGACGATCCAGTGAACTGTCCAGTGACCACTTCACTAACAAAAAGCTACAGTATGTTACTACTATGCTTCAATCTGTGTTATTAAACTTGATTGTTTGTTATTATCCCCCCCCCCCCCCTTGAAAAAAGGGGTCATATTGGTTGGGACTTTTTAATAGTCAGTATGTTGGTCAGCCGGTAGACCAAGTGTTGTCTGTTCAAAATCTCAAGAGCCCTTTGCTTGACACTAAGTTGACAGACATCAAACTTGATATTTTGGTTGTACTTAAAGAGTAGATCTGCTTAATATCCTTTTGCTTGATAGACGTCAGACTTGATGCAATGGTTCCCCCTAAAAAGTAGATGTCCCCTATTGATTTTGAGGTAACAAGTTACAGGGTCAAATTGGACAAAGTAAGATATTGTCTGCTCAGTATCATGAGAACCCTTTGATTGACACATATCAAACTTGTTACACTGGTATGATCCAAGGAGTAGATTACCCCTAATGATTTAAAGGTCAAGGGTCAAACTACTTTGGACATATGGATATTTCTGCTCAGTATCATGTAACCCTTTAATGATAGACTTCAAACTTGGTACACTGGTACCCCTGAAAGAGTAGATAATGTCCCACACCCCGATTAGTTTTCAAGTCACAAGGTCAAAAGTCCTAACTCAAATGACTGGTCATTTGGAAATATCTACTCAGTATCTTGAGATCAAACTTAGTATTGTGGTGGCCCCTCATATTTTTCACTATTATTACACTTAATGCAGACATTCTAAATTTAAAGGTAATCCTTTTAAATATTGCCACACAGGGGACACATATTTCTTGATTTTTACATTCCTCCCATTGTTTTTATTTTTTTTGATAGGTGTAAAGTCAGATTTCCATGGAGAGGAAGAAAATGTAATCAGGACTCCCTACTATTTAGAAAATTTTCGAACAATTATTTGTACTATTCTCTCCTGTGAGGATAATTCCAAGCTGTTTAATGATGATGACAGGAAGGTTGTCAGTGTCTTTGAAGAGCTTACAGGTAAGTGTAGAGTCCTAAATAATACAAGAACATGAGGGATTCATTGAATGAAATTCGAAGTTTTAGAATAATGAGTGGACAAGATTATTTTTTCATTTCGGATCATTTTGATTTTTTTCCCTGACTGGGTCATTTGGCCTTCGATAATTTCTTTCAACGGTGCATATTTCTATAATGTTGTAAATTTGAAATAAGATTTTAGTAAAGAAACTAGAAATACATGATGACGTAGCGATCTCTGCTTTATAGAACCCGCTCAGAAGTTGTATGTGAGGTTGTTTGGTAGAAAATGGAAATGGCTGACACAGCAACAGATTAAGTATCCAGAAATCAAGGCAGATCTTAACGCCGTCTTCAGCGAGCTCAACCAGCAAGGCTTCCTCATGAATGGTTATCTATTTATAAGATCAAATTGCTTATAGAGGGATGATTTTCAAATCTCCCAGTTATGTTAGGTTTGACATACACTGTAAACATATGATATTTAGCATTTGCAATATGTAGAGGAAAATGAGTTTTCTGCATTGTAGCACAGATATTATTAAATATTACACAGTCAAATGCAGTATTTTTACAATATTGCTGCATCAGGCATGCGTTAAATGCATTAACTATTGTTTAGTGTATTGGTACAAATATAGAAGTGTATAGTAATGTAGTTGTGTACAGTATGAGGCTGTCATCTACATGTATTGTATTACAATAATTGTAATACCAGGAACATTTTACAAGATGTTTTTCCATGTACTTCAGAAATTTCATATTAATCTAAAGAACATTCGAGTGTTATTCATATGAACAGTAATGCTTTATGCAAAATCAAGAGAGCAGTGAATGTTTGCTGATTGTGCATTTGAAAGAGTTATAATTACATCTATTTCACTTTCTTTGCAGAAAATGATTTTGATGACTTAGAGAAAGGTCTTAATCTACTGCCTGCTCCAGATTTAAAATCATTTGCCAAAACATATCATCTGACCTCCATTGCAAACAAAAAGACCATCATTCCAGCTTTACTTAAGAAATGTACAGGCAATACAATAGGATCAATGTTTAAAGTATCAGGACATGATCCTCACCGAGTGATGCTGAAGAGGTACAAGTTAAAATAGTGAATATTATCCCATTACTGAATTTACTGGTATTGTAATGGGGATATTTAAGATGGTGATTTAGAAAAACAATGTTTTAGTACATCATATTTTATATGCCCGTCTTTAAACGGGACGTATTATAGTATAGCGATGTCTGTCCTTCTGTCTGTTTGGAGTTTTTCTGTTTCTAATTTCCTTTCTCTGTCACATATCAATCTGAAACTTGCTATGTAGCTTTTTTGTGGATTGCTATAGGTCATGTTGTAATTTTGATCCATTTTGGCAATTTTGATTCATTTCGACTTCTTGCAGGAGTTTTGCCCCTTTATTTGAAAATTATTGTTATATGGTCACAGCCTGATGATGGCTGATACTACCTGAAGCAAAGTTCTACAACTCATGGCTTAAGAAAAGCACCCTATGTAAGCATTTTCATGGGATTATTATGACCGTTTGCAGTGCTCTTGTTGAAATATTGTCTTTTTCAGGGTGAAGAAACTTCTAGGGCCGTGTGTTACTTTACGTGAGGAGCCACGGTTTGTCTTCGTCCGGATGATAATGCTTTTCTCCCTTACAGACACCATTCTAGATGACGACAATGCCAATGCTGGACAAAGTCAACTGTTAGTTCATTTCATGTATTAATTCAGATTTTTCGATCGTGATGCTTGTGATTTTCCTTTTGGTGTAGGTATCTTTAAGTCTGTATTTGCTTTTTCAGTTTCAGAATGTTGCAGGTTAACATTGGTGACACTGTCTATCCGACATTTAATGTCAACAGAGAAACTCAGATATTTAAAGACAGAGAATCAGTGTTGAGGTAATAACACAGTGCGTGTATCTTGTGTGGTGCAGTTTTATTTTTAAAATAACATTTTCCGTATTGATTATGATTATTCTCTGTAGGTTCTCTAAGGCCTGCTTGATGGAGGCTGATCTTTGGAGCAAATTGGAGAAAAATGACTTTGAAGGTGCATATTCAGTTTATATTGAAGCAAAAGAGAGAGTTCAAGAGCTGAAGAAGGACAAAGGCTTAGCAAAGTATGACCCTAGTCTTTAGATATATGGTAGTGTGAATAACTTTTTAATCATGACATTTACATTTTTATTAATGAGTTTACCCGACATGAGAATAAAATTCTTATGAAAGTTTGTATAGTAGTGGATAAATTCAATGTTCACAAAAGTAATGTTTTGCTGATACAAAGCAGCATTGCAGAAATAGATGCATAGACAATATAATGATTTACAGTAAATGATGTGTAAGATTTGTGCCTCTTAAATTGAAAATGGAGCATATTTTAGGTCATTCTACTGTTTTGCATAAGTTTTGAACTATTTGAAATAGAGACTTCAGATATGATCAAAATGAAAGTTAAGCCTTTATGAAGGTCATACATAGAAGTCAAAAGTCTACTGGGATTTGCCAATTCTGAATAATTTTGTGTTTTAAGGAGTTATCTTTTAACATGTTGATTTTACGAAAGTTACCATACATGATATGTTTCATGACCATTTCAGCTCATGAAGGCAATTGTAAAACATCTGGAAATAATTGAAAAATTTTGTAAAATATTTTCTTTCTCAAGATTTTTAAAAAAAAATCTCATTGAAGCTAGACATTGTGCAAAGCACTTATATGCAAACCCATCAGCTGCAAAACCCTTATTTCATGCCTATTTATGCAATTCAAATACTGTGTGATCTGTTGTAGCTATGATAAAACATTGCCAGATTTCCTGAGACCTTTCACAGCCTTGAGTGTGTACACCCGGATTATAAATCAAGGGGTAGAACTCCTACAGAGGAGAAAGGAATACACACAGGCAGTGGCAGTACTGAGGAAGCTGCTGAGTCAGCAGGTGTATTGTGTGGACTACAGGGGCCATTGGTGGGAAAGACTTGCTCTCAACTATGATGCTCACCTTAAAAATCAAGAAAAGGTATACCCTTTGGAATTCTTCAGACCAATACCTAGTATGTTGTCAGCATTTTTTTTAATTTATGTAGAATACAAGTTTATTCTGACAATGAAATTAAAAAAGTTATTACAGGTGACTCGAGAAAACTCAAACTCCACAGACCACAATAAAACTGAAAAAGTCTAATGAGTTTAATTGATAATTGCAGCTGATCATAGAACAGACCAATAAATCTCCAGGTGTAGACACCCAGGGAAGTATTATTGCTAAATACCAAGTCATGTTTTCACTACAATGGCCATCAATGAATTTGGTCTCCCTGTTGCTAATTAGGTCATGAGTGACTGACAGCTTGTTTTAAATAGTAAGCAGGTGGAGGAATCAAGAATATATTTTAAAGAATTATAGATAATGGGGCTTAAATTTTACTTTCAGAGATCCTTTCCAAATGAATTTTCTTTAAAAAAAACAACAACAAAAGAAAAAGAAAGAAAAAATAAAACAACAAAAAAGAAATTAAAGTGGTTTGTTAAGAAAAAAATTCTCAAGAACCACTGGACTAGAAAAGCCAAAACTTGTCTTATAGATAGGGTTGGGTATTGTCTGGAAATTTCATATTGTGATATTTCTAACTGTATCGTGATATGTATTGCAATATATAATTGAGAATTAAAATGATCTTTTCTTATTAACTATGAAAATATATGGCCCCCATCAGCCACGTACCTCAACAATAACTTGACACTACATTTTTTATGGTGTGATACGAGGTTATGATAATGCAATAATTAATGAATAGATAGAATTTCAACGGCATGCAAATCAACCTCATCAGGAGTATATTTGCACTTTACAATTATCGTGCAATTTCATCATTCTATAATTGATGATTTGAGCATATCCAGTAAATTTTTATTGTGTTTATATGACACAATAGGTATATCAGAAAAAAACATCTATGTCTCTGGAAGATGTGCCAGTATTTTAGAAGCTTTTGTTTTTCGTGTATTTCGTGGTTGTATTTGATGGCAAATACGAGGGGTATACCTTGGCTTTTTTGTGTGGTTCGATTGTAGTTATCAAGTACTGCTTGTAGGTTTTGATTGATTTCATTATCGCTATAGCCTCTCTTTAATAGAAGGTTGTTTTGGATTCTTTAAGAATTTCTTGAAGTTAGTACATCTCCACCACTTGTTTTTCTCATATGGTGTATGGTTTCACCTTTAATAAATCCTTACAGTCCGAAGCTGTAAATACACTTTAATTGTCCCTTCAAATTTGATATTCTATACTGCTTACTGGTATATGCTTCTGCAGAAGTTGGACTGCTATCTGTTCTGTTTTTGTTATTCCTACACATTTTGCAGGCCTTGGAGGCAGTAGAAAATGGACTGAAGGATCCGACTGTGATGGCTGGCAGACGACTGGCTCTTTATCTGAGAGCAGAGAAAATATGCACTGTCCCAAAGTCCAAGTTCAAAAACAGAATGAAAAACCTGCCAGATGAAAGTGTTCAAGCAACACCAGAGGTACTTGACTTCTCTACAAGATGTAAACTTAACCTAAGATGGAATTTAGAACAACATTTCACACACATAATTTGTTGTTTCTGTGTTCTTTAGGTGTGTATTGAAGGCACAGTTCTGTCGGACAACATGCCTGGTATGCGGTACAAGTTCATCATGGCAGACCCCGATGGAGACGAGGACAAGCTCACATTCTGTGGTGTGGAAGAACTGGTCCTGGAGCACTACAAGAACAATGGATACCCAGAGGGTAAAGCTGAAGATTTGTAAAAGTATTTAATCTCTTACGGTTATTTCACAGGGGCTTATGTACTGTACCTATGATTAAAACAACAGATATTAAACAAAGCAATAGGCATAAAAATAAACAAAACAATAGGCATAAAAATAAACAAAACAATAGACATAAAAACACTAGTACTGTACTGCAACAAGTTCTGAGCTGTTACAACTGTCCTCTTCCATTCTTAAGGATGCACTACAATCATAGATCCTACGAAATTCCTTTGCATAAATAAAAATTTTGGGGAAGATTTAATCATTCTGTGTGCTAATGCATTTCTTTTGAAACAACAGTTTAAGGAGGGTACCAGTGGGATTTCTATACAGCTTCAATCAAACCACAGGTTTTCTGGTTGGCCGTTAATTTCAGTTAGCAACAAAAAATATATTTTATTCAGATAGAATAGTTCTAATTTGGAATAATGTGAGATCCTGTTGTTAAATGATCTTCATTTGAATTCCAGGTACAGTCTCGGGGATTTGACATTTACTTTTTTGAGCACAAGACCAGTCAGGCTACTTCAAATGATTTTTGCTAGACCTGACCTTACATCCACTAGCCCTGACCAAATTTCCAGAAAAAAACCCAAACCCTGATTGTTTCTCCATATTTAAATACCTAATTCAAATGACATACATTAAGTTTGAACTAAAACGTACTTAATTCTCTAAAAAAATCTTTAGTCTCGTCATTCAATTTGATGCTTTTATTTTTAAACGCAATTTCTGTTTCTTTAAATTCTACCCGTCACAGAAATTCTTTAGTCCATTTGTTAGAATAAAATGACCTCAACCGCTTTTTTAAAATTTCTATTTCATAAGCCTTGCTTTGTTTCTTCCCAACCTGTTCCTTTTTTCTCTCTCAGGACATCTTTCCTTGAGGACGAGAAGTCGTATTTGAATATAGAGACATTCCCGCACATGTGTCAACACCGAAAAATGACTGTTTATGACGTAATTTATTAATTTGATAGACACTTTAGTATATTCAATTAAAATAAACTGGTTTTTTTTCCAATGAAAATAAATTCAGTTTATATATATTTATCCGAAACATAAATTTACACACTTTAATATCGAGTAAATGTCGTAAAACATCCTTCTGACAGCGACTTATATATTAGAACTAAAAATAGAGATTATGTCATCACGCGGTTCAAAATTGCCTGTAAACTCTTTACAGTTATTTTTTTAGTTAAGAATAAAATATCTTATGGTTTAAAGTAAAGTTTCTTGTTTATTTCTTCAACATGACCAGTCGGACTTGTAAATCGACATTTTACCTAATCATTTAGTAGACTCGGTAGGTCGGACGTGCCTTAGTGTCAAACTCTGAGTCATGACATTCGTCACTGAATGCAAAACCAAGGCTACAAATTAATGAAATTCACATTAAACAAACAATTAATTTAGGTAAACAGCATTTAAAAATGTCACAGGTTTAATGTGTGTTCTAATTAGATATCTTGATTTCTAAAGTGCATCACAGTGCCGAATAATGCAATCAAAAATTGGATTTCTGGTATTTAGATATCTAAATTTTTCTTTAAAAGAGTAGTATTGGAGGGGAGAGAAAAAAATACTACTCTAATTCTAAAATATGTTGCTGAATGTGTGCGAAGTTTGACTATTTGGTACCTGTGTGACATATAAGTTTTTCAGGTTTGAAAATTAAGTGCATTGAGAAATGGCAGCCCCATCATCACAGTTTGTGCATTGAGCAGTGGATGCTCAGAAATTTGTTATTGAAATTTGTAAAATGGGTCTTCATGATTATACTGAAAGTCAGTGAAATAGCATAATAGAATTGAACACCCCCACCCACCCCAAATCATCCATATAGTTGAACTTTGAATACCATGGATATGTCAAATCCATAAAAAGGAGGACAATGGGTGATATTTTGGCTGCAAAGGATGAAATACTCGTTGATCTGCATTCAGTTAATGACGGCTCACCTGCCAGGCAACAGCCATGCAGTGCACTAAATACCGACACTGGACAATTTATTTAGATAACTTGGAACATACTGTGTATATGTGTCTTGTATATATATTGTTTTGGAATGAAGCCTTTTTATTGATAACGCTATTTCAATCATGTTAGAAAATTTGAGAAAAAAATACGAGATAACTCTTACATATCCAAGAATAGTAAGTCTTTCTCCCCAAGATGGCAGAAATTCAATTCATCACCGAATTTGTTATAATGCCATGAATTCAAAAGAACAAAAGGTGGCAGTTTATCGAGAGTTGACTGTAGATTTCATAGCCCTTGGGACTAGTGATACTTTTGACCAAGACTCATGTGACCGATAAGGCTTGCAGGCCTCTTGTCTTTATTTATTTTAACCTCAATATCTCGAACCCTTGGATATCTCATATATGAAATATAAGAGAAAAAAGGGTTCTAAGCATAATTTTGTAATTCAGGTTTACATGGAGAAGGTTCCATCCTGTCTAACCTGTTTGGTCTGTTTTTCAGGTTTACATGGGGAAGGTTCCATCCTGTCTAACCTCTTTGGTCTGTTTTTCAGGTTTACATGTAGAAGGTTCCATCCTGTCTAACCTGTTTGGTCTGTTTTTCAGGTTTACATATAGAAGGTTCCATCCTGTCTAACTTGTTTGGTCTGTTTTTCAGGTTTACATGCGGAAGGTTCCATTCTGTCTAACCTGTTTGGTCTGTTTTTCAGGTTTACATGTAGAAGGTTCCATCCTGTCTAACCTGTTTGGTCTGTTTTTCAGGTTTACATGTAGAAGGTTCCATTCTGTCTAACCTGTTTGGTCTGTTTTTCAGGTTTACATGTAGAAGGTTCCATCCTGTCTAACTTGTTTGGTCTGTTTTTCAGGTTTACATGCGGAAGGTTCCATTCTGTCTAACCTGTTTGGTCTGTTTTTCAGGTTCACATGCGGAAGGTTCCATCCTGTCTAACCTGTTTGGTCTGTTTTTCAGGTTTACATGCGGAAGGTTCCATCCTGTCTAACTTGTTTGGTCTGTTTTTCTGGGATGTTCTGTTTATGGATGTTCCGGACGTGTTTCACTCAGCCTATCAGACACACCCCCTGGATCTCTACTCTACCCTGTTTTACACAAATCGAAAGTCAGCCATCGACCAGCTGCTGGACGAAATTAACAAGGCCACAGTGGAGGTGTGTATTTCTATCTCGTAACCATAGTAACCAATATTGTGATTGCCAATTCGATGTTTTGTCTTTTTTTAGTTCATTGTTATGCGTGTATAGCCAAGCACATCTACAGATATGTCTACAAGAGACTGTAGTAAAAGTTCTCATATATCTTACAAATAGAATTATATATTATCCTGTCTGCTGAAGTGATTTATGAAAAATGTGTCTGAATATAAAGCACTGAGAAATAGTGAGAAATGCAAAGAGATTACCAGATTGCTAGGATAAATGCGATTATCCCGCTTCAGACAAATTTGTTGATAATTACCTAATCAAGCTAATCACATGACGCCCTGAAATTTTTTATATTACGTCTCCACATGGAGGGTGTGTTAGTTTGACAACTGTGACGTCACTAGCTAATCACACGATGGCCCGAAATTTTCAGAAAGTGTGGCAACTGTGACATCACTTACGAATTATATGATGCCCCGAAATTTCAATACACCGTCTCTATGCAAGAGTATATAGGTCTAACAGCTACCATAGCTTTCAATGTATGTCTGCATTAAGTTTCAACATACATGATTTGCTCATTTAATGTTATTGTTCATATTTTTAACTGTGATGTTTTGATGTTGTGACTGATTTTTCAATGTAATACATTTATATGGAATTCAATTTAATAATTGAATGATATTTATTAAAGATGTTACTGAAATCTTAACAAATTTTGTAAAGGTCTTCAGCGGGATAAATTCGTTATAAGGTCAGTTTGGGACATAATATGGAGCCATCGAGGGTATGAAATGGAAATCCGTATTGGGACTCAGCTTTGCCTTGCCCAATACGGATTCCCATTTCATGCCTGGATGACTACGTATTATGTCCCAAACTGACTTTGTAACTAATGGTATTGCAGTACTAGTGACCTTTTAATAATTAATGCTCGATAACTGCTGATTACCAAATAAGCAAGTAGTCAGAGACCAATTCAAGTGAAATCCAGCAAGCAAACGGAATTCCAATACAAAGAGGCATGTGTAACTGATGAAATTTCAAACATTGATACTTAATCAGGGCAGATTTAAAAAATGTCAAGAGAGTGGAAGGGCTGGTGTGTTCATCTGAGTTTTAGGAAGAAGTTTGAAGTTTTAAGGGGGGGGGGATTGGCATTAATATGGTAATATCACTTACATGTAGATATATGGCCTTCCTACTAGTTTGGCTGGTGGGTTAACCCTTTAGTGGTGGAACACTGGACTGTGATGCTAGAGGTCCTGAGTTTGATCCTCAGCAGAAACAAAACAGTGTTTGTGTTACATACATTGGTGCCTACTTTTGTACTTTCTAGCAGGTGGAAATAATTGCCCTTCAGAACTTTGCCCCACAGATTTTGGTATTTCAGGAGAGTAGGGGATATCTCTCTTTCTCACTCTGTATACCATACCGATGTGGGGGTGGGTGGGGGTTTGCAATCCCACTACCTCTATTTCTGGATCCACCAATGCTAATAGCCATCAAAATATAATGTGAATAGGTTAATGTATGAAATACAGTTTATGTAACTATATTTCTTTCCAGACTTCTACACCAAATATTTTCAATACCAAAATTATTATTTTCAGTGATCTACCATGTAGTATGACCACACATGATGATTATAGAGACCTCTCAAACAGTATTTACTCTTTAACTTCTCATCATTAATGTTAACTTTGTGTACATTCTACTCCCAGGAGCTACACACAATGATGACCGCTGTATGGGAGGCTCACTGTGGAGTG
Source organism: Ostrea edulis (assembly GCF_947568905.1). Lineage (NCBI taxonomy): Eukaryota > Metazoa > Mollusca > Bivalvia > Ostreida > Ostreidae > Ostrea > Ostrea edulis. Next base: position 35,009,370 of record NC_079168.1, read on the forward strand.
ATGTGCGCTGGTCTAAACTGGGAGAGGTTCTCGTGTCTCAGTCACGCACAGGTGAAGACTCCTATGGCTGACAATTGTAAATAAAGGCCTCTTTGTGTTATCTGTTTTTCAAATCATTGAAGTCCAAGCTTGTGACTGAATATTTTTGGTTTTCTTTAGGGCTTAGTTTCTTGTATTGGAGGCAGAAGACTGTCCCTGATCCTGGAGCGGTTTGTGAAGAATCCCAGACACACGCGGTCAGGGTTTCCCGACTTGACCTTGTGGAATCCACAAACAGGTGCTCTCAAGGTAGGGCTGAACTAGATTTGACAGGGAGAATTAATTGATTAATGAAATGTTTTCTGTGTTTGTATAGTCTCTTTCAAAACAAATGTAGCACATGCTTCGTTAGATATTATCAGTAAGTTTAATTTAGATTATATCATATATATTGAATGAAAGTGATTGAATACTTTGTCTGAAGCCAGCGTCTCCTTTCCACAGATATGTGAAGTGAAAGGTCCCAATGACCGGCTCTCTCACAAACAGATCCTGTGGATAGACTACATGGTGTCACTTGGGGTGGATGCTGAAGTCTGCTATGTCAAAGGTCAGTGATGACACAGAATTTTTGTACATTTATGCTGACAATTATTTGGATTTATATATGTACCAAACAATTGATGTCTTCTTTCACTCATTCATCTTCTAAAATAATATTGAATAAAATCTACCTACCTTCTTGACTTTACGCAATATTGTGTGTAGGTTTGTAATTAGTTCATTTTATTCTGCTTTTAGCTGTTGGATCAAAGAGGTTAAAATCATCCACATAGTGCCCAGATAAAAAACAACCTGTGATCTGTGTAGGTAACCTGTGACCTGTGTAGGTGACTCGTGTAGGTAATGTTCTGTTGTTCCTGCATGTTTTAAATTAACACAACACGTGTTAATTTTGAACAAAGTTATGCATGTAATGTAATAAAATGAATCTGTTATCTCATGATGTTCCATGTATGGCTACGAAGCCTGGTGTGAATGTGATGTATATGTTTGAAGTTTATGTGATATGGAATTATGATATGCATTTAAAAACTGGTACTGTGAGTTTTGTAGAGTATTCCAATGGTAGTGAGATTTGTGAACTTTCTTTCAGTGCATATACACGTATTATGAGTACACCTAGTAATCATAAAATTAATTTGCATTCCTGTGACTGCACTAGATGCCAAAATGGTGTATTAAAGGACAACTGTAGAAAGAAAAAAAATATCATTAAATACAGATTTACAACAAATTTAATTTATGAGCTCTGCACAGAAACCTATACATGTGCTCCAAATTTGGTTGAATAATGGTAACCTAATTGACATACCGGTACATAGATTAACAAGTTTTAACTTGTTTTGCTTAATGAATTATTGTTTCTATCACATGTATAAATTCATGTATTATGAATATTGTGTAATTTATAGTAAATACTATATTATACAATGATTGACATTTTTTAGGTTAATGTGATGCTTTTGCTATATGAGAAAAATATTCACCAAGTCCTTATGGCAAGATGAATATTGTGCTTTTAGGGTAGTTAAAATATCATATTGATTAAGAAGTTTTACTATATAATTGAATAACATAAAACATTGAAACTGGCTGGAGCCTAGTTGGTCATCTTTGCTGACAGCTAGAGTGCAAGACCTTGTCGAAAGTGATTAGATACACAAGTTTTCATTGGATGTCAAAAAAATAATGACCAATTGTATCATTTTGGAAATTCCCAATATATTTTTGGTCTGTCGTTGGAAAAATCAAATGTTATATTCACCTCAAAGGCACGTGGAGATGAACATAATGTTCTATTTTTTTTAGTATGTTAAATCTCGGCCAATCAGAAAGCTCAGAATTATTCAATCATATTGTAGATGTGTTTACTAATCCAATCTATTCTGTTGATGTGATTTCATAATACATTCTTGTGTAAAATATACTTTGCAATGTGCCCCACAGAAATTCTAGCTGCAGTCATGTTATTTTCTCTCTCAGTTTCAATGGATAATAAATGCTCTTGATTAGTTTTAAACTTAAATATGATTGAAATCCTTATTGAAAAATATTTGAAGGACTTTGAGTCAAAACATTCGATATGAAAAGTGGAACTTTTGACACTCTCCCTTGGGAGATGTGCCAGTAACCGTATCATTTTGTAATTGAATTCACTCATCAAAGATTATCTCTCACACATCTAAGTTTGTGTGCAATCTCAGTCGAAGAGTGGATTTAGTTTTGTCGTCCTTATATGCAAAGTGATTAATAGAAGATTGGTGCTCAAATTAATATTTAGAAAATTATATATACCGTATATTATGTATAAATGCACTGAATTGTGTTTCATACAGTTGATATTTTATGTAATGAATTTGAGAAGTACAGTTGCAAGTTGATTAAGATTTCAGTTTATCAATTAAGATAGCGATATGCAAACGGTTGTACTGCCTATCAGTAGTGATATATAAATGGTTGTACTGCCTATCAATACTTTTTTCTTTGTGTTCATTGTTACCTCACAATCAGTACTCAACTCAGTTTGGGCAATTATTGTTTTATTTGTGTTTGGGCAATTATTGTTTTATTTGTGTTTGTACAATTAATGTTTTATTAGTGTTTGTACATTGGACTTATTTTATAGATCTTTTGTTTGTTATAAACAAAATTGGCGCATTTTTAAAGATAATTATAATAAAGAAGAATTTATCAATGGTTGTGTTATAATTGCTAAACCTTCCCTTGCGTTACAGATGGTCGGTGTGTGTATGAATCTCTTGTGGTTGTGTTATAATTGCTAAACCTTCCCTTGCGTTACAGATGGTCAGTGTGTGTATGAATCTCTTGTGGTTGCCCTAAGGACAGAACCACTAAGCCAATTTCAATCAAACTTGGTACTAATCATTCTTAGGTAAAGGTGATTCAAGTTTGTTCAAATGAAGGGTCATGCTCCCTACAAAGGGGAGATAATTAAGAAAAATCAAAAGTAGGGTGGGGGCATTTTAGAATTATCTTAAATCAAAAAACTGCATGGCCAGAAAAGTTGAAATTTACATGAAAGCTTTCTCATGTATAGTGTAGATTCAAGTTTGTTAAAACTGTGGCCCCTGGAAGTAGGATGGGACCACAGTGGAGGGATAAAAATTTTACACGGGGGATAAATAAATGTATTTCATTCCATACTGTGATTTGTGACCTTGACCTTATCTAGAACAGCAAGGTCATATTGGTCATGAACATTGAGACATCCCCATGTTGTGTGATTTCAAGTTTGGTTATGTAGTGACCCTTTGGGGCTTTTCATGGATAAAGATAGCATCAAAATCTTTTTAAAATTGCAACAGCAGAGCCAAGGTGAATCAGGTGAGCATTGTGGCCCATGGGCTACATGTTTAAGAAATGATTGAAGTTTTTCAATTTTATTTCTATGCTAGAGTATAGTGGGATAATCATATGGGTAAAAGTTTCTTCCTGAATTTTTTTTTAGCTATTGCAGATAAATCAGCAGAATTATCACACTTATCATTAGTAGCATAACTACACAGGTATAAAATACACATGCTTTTGATATAAGCTTTATTCTTACCGGAGTTTTCAGCTAAATTTATGAACATTCCTGGCAAATTAGACAAGGATTTAGTTAACTGAATCTATATGTATGTATACGATGTGTGTTCAGAAAAGTATGCATCAGGTTTCAGAAGGAGTAAAAAAAATTTAAAACTTTATCTATACTTCATTTTGAATGACATTTTGGAAATGAAAAAAATAAAAAGGAGATTTTTCATCAGTATATTACTGTGTTATACATTTTCTTCTGATGATCATTAAAAGCATCAAAACAAAATACATTAAAGGAATACACAAAAAACCCTGCAAAATTGATGTGTTTTATGTTGTACAAGTGTGCACATCACAGTTACACTAATTACTTTATGCCAATTAAAACCCATAATAGAGCATAGCTATGGAAAGTCTTCACGTCCCTTGTGAAAATTGTGGCTGACGTTGCCATAAACCAAAAAATACGGAAGGTTTATATTCTACAAAATGTATAAAAGTATAGTGCATACAATATGGGAATTTCAGTTACACAATATGATATTCTCATTTACGTACTATATACATTTATACAGTACTTGAAAGACATTATAAACTAATCATATCTTTTATACATTTACGCTGTTAAGCAAATCCACAAAATGTATAAAACTTGTGCATTTTTTTGTTTATCGCAATGTAAGCTGCACTTTTTACGTCAGTAAATTTAACTTGTGTGTGATTGTTCTGATGACGACTGCTCCATAGTAAAAACCAATTAACCAAATAAATTTAATCGTGCATTCTCATGATGTATTGGTGATCTGTTTTTAGCTCACCTGAGCCGAAGGTTCAAGTGAGCTTTTCTGATCACATTTTGTCTGGCGTCCGTCTGTCTGTCTGTCCGTCTGTCTGTAAACTTTTCACATTTTCATCTTCTTCTCATGAACCACCGGGCCAATTTCAACCAAACTCGCCAAAAAGCATCCTTAGGTGTAGGGGATTCAAGTTTGTTCAAATGAAGGGCCACACTCTTTTCCAAGGGGGGATAATCAAAAATTAGTGAAAATTTGTTGGCATCTTATAAAAATCTTCTTCTCAAGAACCACAGGGCCAGAAGAGCTGAAATTTACCTGAAAGCTTCCTGACATATTGCAGATTCAAGTTTGTTCAAATCAGGGCCCCCAGTGATAGGATGGGGCCACAAGAGGGGATCAAAGTTTTACATAGAAATATGTAGGGAAAAACTTTAAAAATCTTCTTCTCAAGAACCACTAAGCCAGAAAAGCTGGGATTTACATGAAAGCTTCCTGACATAATGCAGATTCAAGTTTGTTCAAATCATGGGCCCCTGGGGTTGGATGGGGCCACATGGGGGGATCAAAGTTTTACATACAAATATATAGGGAAAAACTTTAAAAATCTTCTTCTCAAGAACCACTAAGCCAGAAAAGCTGAGATTTACATGAAAACTTTCTGACATAGTGCAGATTCAAGTTTGTTCAAATCATGGCCCCCGGGGGTAGGATGGGGCCACAAGGGGGATCAACATTTTACATACAAATATAGAGTTAAAATCTTTTTCTCAATAACCACTGAGTCAGAAAAGCTGATATTTACAAGAAAAATTCTGACATAGTGCAGATTCAAGTTTGTTCAAATCATGGCCCCCAGGGGGTAGGATGGGGCCACAAGTGGGGGGGGGGGGGGTCAAAGTTTTACATACAAATATAGGAAAAAGCTTTAAAAATCTTCTTCTCAAGAACCATTGGGTCTAAGAAGTTGACATTTACATGAAAGCTTTCTGACATAGTGTAGATTCAAGTTTGCAAAGGGTAGTTTGGGCCATAATAGGGACTAAGGTTTTACATGCAAATATATATGGAAAGTCTTCAGATATGGGCCAAGGTGACTCAGGTGAGCGATGTGGCCCACGGGCCTCTTGTATTTATTTAAGTTCATACTTTGGATCTAGACCCTGTTGAATACCACATGGTATTCACTCTTTAGAATCTTCCATAACTTAAACTTTACAGTGTTGGTTTCCAGTTTTGACTTTGTTTGAATTATAAAATGATAACATTATGATTGTGTTAAAGTAGTCCTTGGGTGTATTACAGCATGGGCTTTTTATGGCTCCAGTAAGAACCTTGATACTTTCTATAGAATCTATATGGAATATCATATAAACATTTTTAGAGATATGTCCATAGTGGCTTTTAAAAGAGACAAAAATTTAAAAGACATTCTGGTACATAAAAAACACAATAACTTACTTTTTAGGAAAGAAAATTTATGCGAGCGTGTGGTGCTAAAAAGTGTACTTCATGTCAATATGTCATTAAAACCAATCAATTTGAGGACTGCAACGGTAACAAATATCATATCAAAAATTATATCAATTGTAAATCCAGCAATGTAGTTTATGGAGTGTTTTGCAAAAAATGCAACAAAATTGTATATGTGGGAGAAACTGGGGTAACTTTATACCAAAGGCATGTTTTGAATTTGTCATTTATTAGACAAGAAACTGATGACCCTTTTGCTATTCATTTCTATACGGATTCTCATAGTATTGACAATTATTCTATAATAGGAATTGAAAACCTTTACAAAGATGACATTTATCGTCGCTTTAGAGAAAATTTGTGGAAGAAAAAATTAAATACTTATGTACCACACTGAATAAACAAAACGGAACATTTTTGTCTTTAATAATTAATGTCTTGTAAGACTTGTATGCAAAGAATGTGTTATAATAACTGATTATAACAATATTGATGTACTTACGATTAGCTACTTACTGTAATATTTCTTGTTTGGATTCACTTAGGCCAGTAGTTGACTGCTTTGTGAACAAACATTTCCAAAATTCTGTTTCATTACTAATACCAAATATTTAATTGTACGCATAGTCATATTTTAGGATGTGTCCACGAGGTCGGGTGAGTATTGTTCATTTTATTATTAGACTCTTACCTTTCTCAAATGTTTTTCGCACAATATCAACTTTGATGTTTATAATACTTACTGTGACGTCATAGTACTTTCGTGTATGTAGTCGTGCGGTACGTTGCTATGAGAGATAAACACGACTAAAGAAGACCGGTAACACGGTCGAAATATTTCTACAAAGTGTTTAGAGTTTTTTCTGAATATCATATATATATAACAATAAAAGAATATTTCATTTTTCAGCATGTGAAATTTCCTGCATTTATAGTGACTGTATGGTAATTGTATTTCTACTGTTTACTCGAGGTTAAAAACTGCTGTTGCCTATTATGTATTTTGTATTGTGATAAATTGCGAACATAACTACAATGTAAACTGTAATTTGATATGAAACATTGTCATGGTTGAATATTTATTGTATGGCAAATTTTTTGTTAATTTTTCATGTGTATATGTATACATACTGCAAGTACATCACACGAAGAGGTTTCCCCTCAAATAAATCTTTCAAAGAAAAGCATAAAATGTTAAAGATCTTTTCAGGCTGACATAAGTGTTCAAATATTCTGTGTCATTATTTAATATTTTAAGTCCATCTTTATAAGAAGGGTGTTATGTGACATATGTGAAATTGATTGGGAGACAGATGCAAGTCGATTGATCCCCCACCAATCACAATGAATGGGGCTCGGTATAATCGGGAATTGGGCGAGTGCATCCAAATCAATAATCCAAGACCACTATTAGTCAACTGGACGGGCAATAGTAAACTAAATTAATGTTTACAACCATTACAAAAATTGGAATGTATTAAGTTGTCTATTTATTAGAACTTTTATGGAAAATGTGTTTAGAGTTATAAAAGCAGAGACTAGAGTGCTACAGAAACTGATAATAAGCTGTAATTTTACTTTGTGTGAATATCAAAGAGGATATTACAGTGATTTATTCTGAAGTTTTATAATTTTCTTCCTTTGTTTTTCATTGGCTTCATTACCTGTGAGGTAAGTTCATTTGAAACATTGACCAAACTGCAGCACAATATTTCATGAAGTAATAAAAATATTTTAATTAATGAAAGAATATTGCATTTCTTATAAAAACAGGTTACGTCTGCTTCTATTCAAATCAATGTCAGGAGGAACAAAGAATTGGTACATCATTATCTGGGGTGTGTGTGAATTATTCAGAGATGACTTGTAGATGAGATTGAGGCTGTCCATTGGTACCTGGGCGATTCACCTGACCATTAATTATTTACACCAAGGAACCATTGCCTAGCTTGTATACAACATGAATTTCTAGAATATCACAAGATCACCATGGAAGGATATATGTAGAGATTCAGTATGCAGATAGATAAAAAGGTATTTTTGTATTATCTTGCTGCTTTTGGATTTTACAGATTGGTCAATGACATGATAAGAATTATTATGAGAGAGTAAATTTGTCTAACAATCTGTCATTGGGCATTGTGGATGAAAATGTGTTCATGTCTTAATTTAGTATTCTCTTAAAATTTGTATATTGTAAAAATTTGTTCATTTCAGTAAAAATAATTTCTGTATGTCAAAATTAAAAGGAAATGTCCACTGGATAAAAATTTCAATGAATGGGTTTTGTGTTCTATGACCTTTATATGCTGTAGAATCTGAAAAATTGGGCTTGTCAGTTAATGAGTTCTATACTATAAAGAAATAACTTCTCATTACGACTAAGTCCTCTGTCACTGTGGTCACATTAATGTAATTGTTCAATCATCAGTATAAATTTGGAGTACTTTGCAATTTTGCATGAGATGTGAATTCGGATGAAATTTTCAGAAATTAATTAACTATCTGAGGAGATTACACTTAATACTGTGTTTTAGATATAACAATGTGTTGAAACTTTTTTCAGGATTTCATTCTGAGTTGGGAAACTAGAGCAGTACTTGTAAGTGGGTGATAGCCCACAGTGTGTATATAAAAGACATCAGTTTGAATTTGAATCGATCTTCTGAAATGAATATCAAAATATTTCAATAATTAGAGAAAGGATCCTGACATTTGATGTTTTCGGCTTCTTCTCTATTATCTATTTTGAATTACCAAAGTCATGAGAAATGTGTACCCTAGGTAACAATAGGTGCAACCACAGCCAAATCTGGACCTAGAGACATCTAATTTGAAACAAATTTATATATAAAAAAAGACACACACCTCCCCAACTGATTACTTACTATTTGTGAAATTTTGATGTCAAAATTGATGACGCTGAACATTATTATTGCTCAGAAATTGTCAAAAATGTCAATTTTTGATTAGTCTAACAGATTATAGACTATACAGTGTATGTGTCAATGAAAACATAGTCAGTCATCGATAGCGCAGAACCAGGAATGAGTCCACTTTTGATTTTTTTCCCACTATAATGAAAATTGAAGAGAACAAATAGTGATCATTCTCATAAATCCTAATGTCAGGAGGAACAAGAGTAGGGTGTTAAGAGTAGGGCTAACACAGACCCCAGGACACACCAGGATCATGAAACATCTTAAGCTTAAGTCAAAATCTGAATATTGTGATGAAATGATTGAGAAGTCGATCATTCCAAAATAGAATTGCTATTCAATATTGTTTCATTGAATTTCTAGTGTCTGCAAATTAAGAGTTTCAGTTCATAAGTAATGAATGTTTTACATGTGATTGAAATTTTGACTTAAGTCTGAGTTTGTTACATGATCCTGGGGCTAGGAGTAGGCATCCCCTGTTGACCAGTTATACCCACCATAAACCCTCTTGATCAGGTAAACGTAATCCATAGTCAAAATTACTAAGTAAAGAACAGCCTACCAGTTGGTATGAAGCATGTCAGACAGCATTTGACCTAATGATAGGTTGAATTTGCAAATTATATAATTTTAAAATGACCATAGAATTTGCGAAATTCAGATTTAAATGAGACTGTTGAAACCCCTGTAACATCAAATTATTTGTCAGTAGCTTGCCTCGATTTAAAAATTGATCATACACAAAACATGCTCTCACAGTTGAGAGACATAAACACCATATAAAGGTGATAATGAAATATTGCTACATGAATATTGGAAGTTGACGATGGAAAATAATTAGTCATCTTGTTTGTCATTGTTAATTTTCTGTTCACATCTATGTTCAATGAAATTATCATTAAAAACATTCAGCTACACAAATAACTACATTGTGTGATCATTAATGTGTCCATTCATTTTAAACAGCCAAAAATATTATATGATTGTTAGAACATTATACTCAAGGTTTTCTGCTTTTAGATTAAGAAGGATATGGATGGAAAGTGGAGGATATGTACAATGATATTTTGATAGATTAGTAAATTAGAGTGCTGAAGTTGATGTTTGAGTGTCAATTGTTGTATCTCTGCAAATTGTATGAGGTGCTGTGTTGGTGCAATACCTTCTATTTAGTAGATGATATCACTATTCAATAATAGATATACGTTCAAATCCTGTATTAATGATCAGATAGATGGCATCAAGGGTGATATATATAATTGCTCTCACCAATTCAAATAGTTTCTTATATGAATTACTGATTTATGGTAATATCAATACCAAAAATTGTTGGTAAAAGCTTTAGAAATCCTGATAATAGATGTTTTTGAAAAACTACTTTAATTTCATGATTCAAGCAACTATGACTTCTTCTAGATAATATTTTAAACAAAGGATTCATCTTGATAAGATATATGGAATGAAATATGAAAGTTGACTATTTATGCTGTAATTATCATAATGTATACAATATGATAATTACTTGATCGTGGTTAACACATGTGACTCATACTTTCTGAGGCCAAACAGCTTAGAATAATTACAATATTTGACTATTTTAAAGAAAACTAGTTCTAATTGTAACGGGGACCGTTACATATGTTCCCCAAACCTCCCCCAATTAAAAAATGATGTTCTTGTGAATCTATAGCAAAAAATCATTTTATTTTAGTCTTTAATTACATGTAGTACGTTCAATATGGTCATTTCAGTACCAAAAAATGAAAGAAAGCGTTGCACGCGCATACACGCGCACGCGAGTATGATTCCGAATTTTTGTTGATGTCATTCAACAGGCATGTGTATCATATACCCACAGTGTGAATTTCATAACGTTTCCATCAAATATAAGGAAGTTATAGCGATTTTAAAATCGTCCAATCAGAATTCAGTACACGTGCATGCACGTGCTGAGCAGTAATTCTAACCACAGCAATTTGTAAGGAGTACCAAGACACATCTAAACCATTAATATCAATAGAATTTGATGAAAAACAAAAACGTTATCATCCTTTAAAAATTGAACATTTGAAAAACGTTGCATGCGCGTGGGCATTTTTTTCTTACACCAATATATAGACACACATATTGTCTACGTATGCTGTGAATATCATCTCATTCGCTTCATAAATAAGATAGTTACAAACGTTTTAGTATTATCCAATCAAAATGAAGCGCACGTGCATGCGCGTGCAAATTGGTAATTTTGACCATGCAAATCAGTTAAGGGTCTCAATATCTACCTATGATATGAATTTCAAGCCATTTCAATGAACAATAAAAAAGTTAGACTGATTCCAAAGTTAGTGTACAAATTTTGTAATGCGCGTGCACGCGCATGCGTGCGCGTGCTGACAAAATAACTATTATTTTTCATATGTACAAATGATATACTATCATCCTATATAGGTTTTATATCGCTTCCTTTAATATTCTGATTTTCCATTTTTTGTACCAAAATTGCAATGCACGTGCGCGCGCGTGCATGCACGTACAGACAAAATGACTATCACTATGCACATCTACAAACGCTATACTATCATCCTGGAAAGTTTCATATCGATCCCTTTTGGTAGTTTCTGAGAACACTACCGGACAAAAAAGTACCGGAGAAAAAGAATAATAATAATAATAAGAAACAGAGTAAAAACAATATGTTCCCAAACTTTGTTTGGGGAACATAATGATGGGACTTAAAATGCATGTACATGTGGCTGTGAAGTGTAAATCTAAAAAAAAAAATGTGTAGAAACATTTCTGTGAAATTGGGTCAAATAATTGCTCTCGACTAATTTTTGTTTACTTTGCAAATTAATTTTGTTGCTTTAGTCCAACATGAGTAGATTATATTGTTATGAATTCAAAAGTATTTCTGTGAATTTCAAAGAGCCGGAAAATTGTCAAAAATTTATCCACATGCCGTAAAAATAACAAGATTAATGTCAGTAAATTCATGATGTCATGTCGTACTAAAATCTTAATTGAATTTTTGTAATGAGTTGTTAATTTGCTGTTCACATCTATGTTCAATGAAATTATCATTAGCTACACAAATAACTAGATGCCACCCATTTGGCAATAAATTTATACACACACTTTTGTTATTTTAAGATGGTAAAAATTAGTGTGAAATTAGGTTTTTACTGAACCTATTTCTTTGGTAAATTGTCAATTACTGAAAATGTGAAGTTGATTGATTGAATTGTGATAAAATTCTTATGTCCACAAAACAATCATACTATCTTCTCTGAAATGCCATTAACCACTGAAACAGAGAGGAACATCGATTCTGAGTTAATACTTACCTGAATTAGGAAGTGTAATGCTATTTCCCACTGTAGATTAGTGTCTGCGTGTTGTAATTCGTTGTAATTTCATGATACTTTATTTCCTCAATGCTGCCTTGTAATACATGTATATTTTGTAAGTGAGACGTGACAATCACTACATATGTATACAGAAATAATAACGACAACCTTATTTTTTTGTGTCAAGATGATCTCAAATTGCGAAATGATGTGAAAATAAAGGTCTCACAAATTGGATGAATTATTTCCAGTACTGGTTTGAATTTTCAAATGAAGATCAATTTAATTTGTAGGTAGATGATAGATAATGAAGGATTCAGGACAAAGAAATTTCTATTTTTTGATACAGGAGATGCAAATAAAAGTTGGCTTACTGTTGCATTTTTTTTTAGATATTCATTTTAATTAGCAATTTGGTAAATAAGTTTGTATGTTTTATGATCTGTGTATAAATTGTACCTGTCAATATACCAAGAAAATGTGATCAAGCAGATTACATCTCCACAGTAACAATATTTTTCTATCTATATTTTCATAAGTTTTATGATGTTATCAACTCAATATACAGTCAAAACGTGTTATCTCAAACTCAATAGAGTGTTCGAGATATCGATGATTGAGACACCGAGGTTCAGGTGTATAATGCTATCTTGGACTTTTATGACTTTTTGCAGCTCCGTTATGAACACAAAGATTGTTGTTGACGTACTGATGTTACTCGAACCTTAATTAACCAAGGTCATGTGAAATGTTATGAAATTAATGGGAATTTTGATTAATAGAAAATTGCTTGTTTTTTAGGACACATGAGAGAGAAAAAATCAATGGATTCTGAATAGTTTGTACACTGAAAAACAATTACATTTTTAAAAGACGTTTTCTGATGTTAAATGTGATTCTTTTCTTTTTTATCTGAATATGAATTATTACTGTATTTAGTCATTGTTGCATTCTTTTTGATTTTTGTTTTACATGTACCATATGGTAATTATTCGTTCGATGGAATTGTGCAAGAAGTCTGAATTCTGTTTTAATTTTGAAGAGAGGTGATTCTTTGTCTTGTCGATCCTTGTGAACATCATTTCAATGTATATCCATCTCTGCATTGAAAACTCGCGTACAAATTGGTCAGTATTTGGTTTGTGTTTGTAATTTGTAGATAGAACATCTGTACCTAGAACTCCCATGTTTTGATAATCAGAGGAATCTTATTAATAATTAAATCAAAACAGCCAATAAACACCATGACTCAGGTAGTTATAACACTTTGTGTTCAGCCTCACCCTTTGTGTGTGATATTGCTCATAATATTTCTCTAATTACAGGGGTTTTACAACCCTTGTCTGTATCAATATAGGGAATTTCCAATACTGTAAATTGTTATGAATTTTGATATATGTTTTCATGAAACAAAATTTTGAATTGTAAATTCTATCAGTGGAGAAGTAATGAGTTTAATCATACTAGATTATGATTCTTAAAAAAATTCAAACTTTAAGGTGGTGTCCATAAACTAATATTGATCATTACAAGCTTTCAGTAATTTTTTTTTATCTGTTTTATTTACTTTTTGTTTGATTGAATGATGGCCTAGTATTGTGTGTTTAGAGATGTTTACTTAATTAGATTCAGTGTGGGGAATTACCATAATGATATTTAAACTATAAATGCATATCATAGTAGATAATTTAAACTTTTCATCGAAAACACGTAGAAATATTAGCTTTTTTCCAATATGGTCTTTGTAAACAACTTCTATTGTTGTGTAGGTCTTGACTCAGCTGTCTGTCAAACATTTTCAGGGTGTTCTATGTTTCGCCCAACCACAGATGTTGTATCATTTCATAATGGATGTCTCTGTCAATATGGCTGATCATTATGTCTATATGGCTCTTCAAAAAACTCACAAATCAATGTGCTTATTCAAGCTTATGTTAACTAGAGGCTGAAGATTTCTATTGATGGGAAGCTAAAAACTAGAGAACATTTATCATAATGTGTGTGGCTTTATATCAAACATGAAATAAATATTCTATGATATAAAATTAAAACCCTTTGTGCAACTTAATGGAACAAAGTCTGTACATTATACATTGATTTGTAATTTAAGCAAGACTATGTTAACACATAACCACAAAAAATGACAAGTTCCTGATTGTAATGACTACATGGGGAGATGAAGAAATTTGTACATTGAGTATGCTTGGGGAGGGGGGGGGGGTGAGGAAATAATTTTTGTTACTTCAAAAATGGTAGAGTACTTGATAGTCATTTTTACTGAGAGACATAGCATTTGATAAGCATATGAAAAACCAAAAGCTCATTTGCACATTACAATCATCTGAAACATAGCCCTCAGTGCATAGCACTTTGTCCGTTCCTAGGACCCTGGGGCCATCATGAAAGATGTCCATGATTTATCAGATCAATGTCTAAGTTACATGCGAAGATGTTCAGTCTTGAGATTTGCATGACAACTTGTCAAATGTAATAGATTTTAACATCATCAATAGATGTGGCAGTCGTTGATGTATATTTCAAATAGAAATAAACTTTAGACCTATTGCTAAGACATCTGGTGCAGCAGGGATGCCTGCCAGGTGGGCCACAGTTATATTGAATTATATACAGTATATTTGTTTTTACCATTGAGGGTGCTAGAAATTGGTATAATATAATGTATGATTGCGATCTCTTTTTACATCACAGACAAAATATAACTTCTAAAATTGTAAGTGCAAAAAAAAAAAAATCAGATTTAGTGCCAACTGGCTCATTGATAAGCACATATGGGTAAGGCCCCCACTTTAGTCTCAGATTTTGAATTCATCATGTATGTACTTTTTTTTAATACCACAAATTTAAATATAAAATTCTAAAACTGATTCCAGTATTCATAATTGGAAGAAGAGTTTACTTACACTATTAAGGTAACTCCATACTCGCAGTTTTATCAGATAATAGTTTGAAAGGTATATTTATTTCCATTCCTTAGAGTTAAAACTAACAAATTATTAAATAAAATGCATAGGTCATCACACTTTTTAAGATTCAAAACATACATAAACAGAATCATATATCACCGTCAGAAAATTACAATATTCTTTAAACAGCAATATCAAAATTTCATACAAACTGGTCATGACGATATAGTAGCATTCATAACAATTTCATGAAACTGTATCAAATTGACCGGTACGGTAGAGAAGGGGTTAAAATATACAAAATGTCTGTAAAAAATAAAGAAATATATCGCATAGTAGACTTGATAAAGAAATTAATAGAAACTGAGTTACTGCCCTTGGATTCAATATTTTGAAACGTATCATTGATTATTCATCTATAACTTAGACCTTTGAAATAGTTCATTTTAACAAGAATTTTTTACAATAACTATCGGGAAAGACTCCAACAAAATTTATGTTCCTATCATGCATAAATATAAATCATTGATTTTGCAAACTCTGATGACATCACAGGAGGGTGGACTTACTTTAAGTAAAACTTTTTTGAAGTCAATATATGAAATTACACTTACAGATTTGTGTTCATAATTTCAATTTGGACCTGTATATATATATATTTTTTCACTTCAAATTTTAGGATATGATGTAATTCAGATGAACTTCAATTATTTTTTTTTTAGATTATCATACGTGCTATTGTAACGATTGCAAATTTGAAATGGCTAGAGTAGATGAAGAACTTTAAGTTTGAAAAAAAATCGAATTTAATGTCAACTTGCTTATTAATAAGCACATGTCTCAGACTTTAAATTCATCATCGATGTAGATGATATTGAATATACATTGCCATTTAAGAATTAATATGACTTTCACACATAATAGTCCACATAGCTGTAGAACTGTAGCGCTCTGAGAAAATATTAGGAGAGATCACGAGATCTCTGATCTGTTGTAATATTTTCTCAGAGAGCTACAGTTCTATGGAGCGCCAAATTAACATAAACTCAAATAATTGAAGATATCTCCAATTATTTGAAGATATCATCAATTCAATTATTGCTCTCTTTAATTGAATTAATGCACACATTAAATCAATTATTGCTCTCATCAAATGAATTAATGTGCGCTTCAATTCAATTATTGCTCTCATCAATTGAATTAATGCGCACATCAATTGAATTAATGAGAGCAATAATTGATTAAATGCGCACATTAATTCAATTATTACTCTCTTCAATTCAATTGATGAGAGCATCAATTGAATTAATGAGAGCAATAATAGATTTGATGCACGCATTAATTCAGTTATTGCTCTCTTCAATTCAATTGATGAGAGCATTAATTTCGTAGAAATATTGCTCGCAATAATTGATTTAGAGCTCGGTATAAATAATTTGATGATCTCTTTAATTCAATTGAAGATATCTTTAATTATTTACAATGCTTTTGTATAAGGAATTAATGCGTGCATCAATTCTTTTAAAAAGAGCAACAATTCAATTAAAGAGATCATTAATTCAATTGTGGATATGTTGAATTGAAGATATCTTTAATTAGTTAGTTGCTCTCTCAAAAAGAATTATTGCTCTCTTGAAATGAATTAAAGATATCATTAATTCAATTGAAGAGAGCAATAATTGAATTAATGCGCACATTAAATCCATTATTGCTCTCATCAAATAAATTAATGTGTGCATCAATTCAATTATTGCTCTCATCATTTGATTTAATGCGCGCATTATATCAATTATTGCTCTCTTCAATTGAATTGTAGCGTGCATCAATTCAATTGTTGATATCATTTTAAAATTCATTTGAAGAGATCATTAATTCAATTAAAGCGCGCATCAATTTAGCAGAAGAATTAATGCTATCATCAATTCATTTAATGCGCGCAATAATTTAGAATTGAAGATATCATTAATTATTTGAAGAGATCTTTAATCAAATTGTTGCGCGCATCAAATGAATTGATGATATCTTCAAATAATTGAAGATATCTTCAATTATTTGAGTTTATGTTAATTTGGCGCTCCATATAGTTCTGCAGTAAAAGTCGACATTGTTGTTATTGGCTCTTGGACCGTCTGTGTAGGTTTGTTCACAGGATCCCGTGTCCATTGACATTCCTTTGAGAATGCATTCAAAATTATTCTATATGATATACTATTGGAGACAGAATGACTTTAAGTGCCATTATAATGGTTAACCATATATTACATCACACAAGCAGGAAAAATCAAACTTTAAAGATAATGATCTTTTATTAAGACATCTTGCAAGATTAGCTATAATCATTGAATGCAGAACATGAATTCAGCAAGGTGGAATTTCATTTGTAGATGAGCTTAACAGTTTTGTTGTTGAATTTGCTGCCCCTGGCTGCAGGTCAGCTGTCGGTCACCTTTCTGGACACAGCGGTAATGGTGAATGAGGGAGATCAATTTGCACTGAGAGTTCAGAAGTCAGGACCGGTAACTCAAGTCATCAATGTGGTTGTGTCTGTAAGTTGTTAGGTTTACATTAAACACTAGGAGGATTGTATAATTTACAGTTAACACTAGGATAATTGTATTATTAACAGTTAACACTAGGAGGATTGTATTATTAACAGTTAACACTAGGAGGATTGTATTACTAACAGTTAACACTAGGAGGATTGTATTGTTTACAGTTAACACTAGGATAATTGTATTACTAACAGTTAACACTAGGAGGATTGTATTATTAACAGTTAACACTAGGAGGATTGTATTATTAACAGTTAACACTAGGAGGATTGTAGTATTTACAGTTAACACTAGGAGGATTGTATTATTAACAGTTAACACTAGGAGGATTGTATTATTTGCAGTTAACACTAGGAGGATTGTAGTATTAACAGTTAACACTAGGAGGATTGTAGTATTTACAGTTAACACTAGGAGGATTGTAGTATTAACAGTTAACACTAGGAGGATTGTATTATTAACAGTTAACACTAGGAGGATTGTATTATTAACAGTTAACACTAGGAGGATTGTATTATTTGCAGTTAACACTAGGAGGATTGTATTATTAACAGTTAACACTAGGAGGATTGTATTATTAACAGTTAACACTAGGAGGATTGTATTACTAACAGTTAACACTAGGAGGATTGTATTATTAACAGTTAACACTAGGAGGATTGTATTATTAACAGTTAACACTAGGAGGATTGTATTATTAACAGTTAACACTAGGAGGATTGTATTGTTTACAGTTAACACTAGGAGGATTGTATTACTAACAGTTAACACTAGGAGGATTGTAGTATTTACAGTTAACACTAGGAGGATTGTATTATTTACAGTTAACACTAGGAGGATTGTATTATTAACAGTTAACACTAGGAGGATTGTATTATTTGCAGTTAACACTAGGAAGATTGTATTATTAACAGTTAACACTAGGAGGATTGTATTATTAACAGTTAACACTAGGATAATTGTATTACTAACAGTTAACACTAGGAGGATTGTATTGTTTACAGTTAACACTAGGAGGATTGTATTACTAACAGTTAACACTAGGAGGATTGTAGTATTTACAGTTAACACTAGGAGGATTGTATTATTAACAGTTAACACTAGCAGGATTGAATTATTTACAGTTAACACTAGGAGGATTGTATTATTTACAGTTAACACTAGGGGGATTGTAGTATTTACAGTTAACACTAGGATAATTGTATTACTAACAGTTAACACTAGGAGGATTGTATTATTTACAGTTAACACTGGGAGGATTGTATTATTAACAGTTAACACTAGGAGGATTGTATTATTAACAGTTAACACTGGGAGGATTGTATTATTAACAGTTAACACTAGGAGGATTGTATTATTAACAGTTAACACTAGGAGGATTGTATTACTAACAGTTAACACTAGGAGGATTGTATTATTAACAGTTAACACTAGGAGGATTGTAGTATTTACAGTTAACACTAGGAGGATTGTAGTATTTACAGTTAACACTAGGAGGATTGTATTATTAACAGTTAACACTAGGAGGATTGTAGTATTTACAGTTAACACTAGGAGGATTGTATTATTAACAGTTAACACTAGGAGGATTGTATTATTTACAGTTAACACTAGGAGGATTGTATTATTTGCAGTTAACACTAGGAGGATTGTATTATTAACAGTTAACACTAGGAGGATTGTATTATTAACAGTTAACACTAGGAGGATTGTAGTATTTACAGTTAACACTAGGAGGATTGTAGTATTTACAGTTAACACTAGGAGGATTGTATTATTAACAGTTAACACTAGGAGGATTGTATTATTAACAGTTAACACTAGGAGGATTGTATTATTTACAGTTAACACTAGGAGGATTGTATTATTTACAGTTAACACTGGGAGGATTGTATTATTAACAGTTAACACTAGGAGGATTGTATTATTAACAGTTAACACTAGAAGGATTGTATTATTAACAGTTAACACTGGGAGGATTGTATTATTAACAGTTAACACTAGGAGGATTGTATTATTAACAGTTAACACTAGAAGGATTGTATTATTAACAGTTAACACTAGGATAATTGTATTACTAACAGTTAACACTAGGAGGATTGTATTATTTACAGTTAACACTAGGATAATTGTATTACTAACAGTTAACACTAGGAGGATTGTATTATTTACAGTTAACACTGGGAGGATTGTACTATTTATACAGTTAACACTATGATAATTGTATTACTAACAGTTAACACTAGGAGGATTGTATTATTTACACTTAACACTAGGAGGATTGTATTATTAACAGTTAACACTAGGATAATTGTATTATTAACAGTTAACACTAGGAGGATTGTATTATTAACAGTTAACACTAGGAGGATTGTAGTATTTACAGTTAACACTAGGAGGATTGTATTATTTACAGTTAACACTAGGATAATTGTATTACTAACAGTTAACACTAGGAGGATTGTATTATTTACAGTTAACACTGGGAGGATTGTATTATTTATACAGTTAACACTAGGATAATTGTATTACTAACAGTTAACACTAGGAGGATTGTATTATTTACAGTTAACACTAGGAGGATTGTATTATTTACAGTTAACACTAGGAGGATTGTATTATTAACAGTTAACACTAGGAGGATTGTATTATTAACAGTTAACACTAGGAGGATTGTATTATTAACAGTTAACACTAGGGGAATTGTATTATTAACAGTTAACATTAGGAGGATTGTAGTATTTACAGTTAACTCAAGGATAATTGTATTGTTTACAGTTAACACTAGGAGGATTGTAGTATTTACAGTTAACGCTAGGAGTATTGTAGTATTTACAGTTAACACTAGGATAATTGTATTGTTTACAGTTAACACTAGGAGGATTGTATTATTTACAGTTAACACTAGGAAGATTGAATTATTTATACAGTTAACACTAGGAGTATTGTAGTATTTGCAGTTAACATTAGGAGTATTGTATTATTTACAGTTAACGCTAGGAGGATTGTAGTATTTACAGTTACGCTAGGAGGATTGTATTATTTACAGTTAACACTAGGAAGATTGAATTATTAACAGTTAACACTAGGAGTATTGTAGTATTTGCAGTTAACATTAGGAGGATTGTATTATTTATACAGTTAACACTAGCAGGATTGAATTATTTACAGTTAACACTTGGAGTATTGTGGTATTAACACTAGGCGTATTGTAATATTAACACTAGGCGTATTATAGTATTAACACTAGGAGTATTGTAATATTAACACTAGGAGTATTGTGGTATTAACACTAGGAGTATTGTAATATTAACACTAGGAGTATTGTAATATTAACACTAGGAGTATTGTGGTATTAACACTAGGCGTATTGTAGTATTAACACTAGGCGTATTATAGTATTAACACTAGGAGTATTGTGGTATTAACACTAGGTGTATTATAATATTAACACTAGGAATATTAACACTAGAAGAGGCGTATTAACATAGGGGGAATCATTACAGTAATACTCAGTAGTTATGATCTTTGTTTGAGTAATAAACAGTAACACTAATTCAAAACTTCTCAGTCGTACGAATATGCCAGTTTCGAGATACGAACTCTTCTGTATAGGAGGTGCATTTAGTGGAACTTTGAATGCCTAAGTGGTACAGAGTGGATATGCAGCCAACGAGGAAGACGGTGAAATGTATTAAAAGCGGCTTCTCTTTAAATATGTAAATGTGGGAAATACTAAATACTATCGAAAGAAATGTTTTACCGAAGAGAAAACATACAAACAATGTCATATTTGCAAGAAATATCTTGGATATGGTACTTATGACCAGCGAAATAACATGATAGGATAAGAATTCTATGTATTTAATTACTCCCTAAATACTTATCACTTACTTAGTTTGTGTATCAGTCGAATTCGGGTTATCAAACAGCGTATGAGAAACTTACTGAGTACATTCACTTACGCTGTGATGAATATCTGTCCCACTCCCGCGAGTAAACAAATTCTTTCGCGCCTTACTATGTACGAGAGTTCTCCAAAGGGAAATAACTCGGACGTATCTCGAAACCGGCGTATTCTCTTAGAACTCGCTTAGAATGCTGGGGAAGTGTGGTATTTCAAATATCTAATCCTCCTAAATCTACTCACTATTTTGATCCCATTAGCCAAGTGAATCCCATTATTAGGCGCTATATCACTTCATTCTCATCACAGGTCAAGAGTCCCACAGACACCAACAATGATTTTGTCGGCAGCAGTCAGGTCGGTTCATTTTACCCCCTTGGTCCCGATGTGATAAATGTGACATTTACTGTCAATGATGACAATGACCCAGAGACTGAGGAAACTTTCACTTTTGAACTGACTGTCATCAGTGCAGGGGTCACTGTGGAGGCCCCCAGGATTGCTGCAGTAACCATAGCAGCCAATGATGATGCCTATGGAGTGTTCAGTTTTCTAGACGTAAGATTTAAAAAGTTTCTCATGTTGCGGTGTGATGCAATACTTTCTGGCTCTCATTGTTTAAACAGATTATTTTTACATGGTTGACTTAATTTATTTTTAGACGTCGCCTATACTGGTAACCGAGGATACCATAACATCAGTAGTAAATCTACGAGTTGGTAGAGAAAAAGGCACTTATGGTCAAGTGACTGTATCCTATCTGGTATGTCAAACTATTGATTTTCAGGGCATTCTTGATTTTTTATAAGATAAAAGGTTATATTCATATTTCCAATGTTTTTGCCTTTGACATCTTTATAAATTGTAATGATAGCCATTTCCTCATGAATGCCGTGCAATTCTGAACAGTGCATGTATGAATCTTGATAAATATAGTATGTCAATTTTAACGGTGGGGAATTCCAACAGAAGTAAAAGGAGAATGTAAATATAAAAAATAAGTTTCAATTTTGAAAATTCATGAGGGTATGAACTGCAATGCTTCACACTAGCATACTTACTATGAAGTGCTAATGTGCTTCACTGAGTATGCCAGCGTAAAGCATTGCAGTTCATGCCCCCATGTGTTTTCAAATACGAAATCACTACACAATCTATTCATGTCATTAATTCAGAGGTGGCATATTTGTTTTCACAGGTGAATAGTTCAGATCCATCCGCTGTTCCAGGAGTTGACATTTCCCCCCGGACAGGGGTAATGGTGTTCCAGCCAGGCGAGACGCAGAATTATCTGCAGCTTCAGATCCGAGCGGACAGTGTAAGTCGTAGAGGAAAATAGATTTAACATTGAGACTTTGTGCACTCTAGAGATTCACAGAACCTATTGAAGTAAATTCTCACAGGTTTGGTAATCTCTTGCAGATTCCGGAGAATAATGAAGAATTTCGAGTGACGATGACCAGTGCAACACAAGGGGCACGAGTGACTGACACAGAGGTGATGCTGATCATTCAGGCCAATGATGCTCCAATCAGATTCCAGCAGGTGAAAGAAATTATCCAGTCAGATTTCCAGAAAATAGTACTGTTATTTCACAATTAGATTGAAAAGCAAGATGCATGTATATTCAAACTTAAACACCTTGATTTCAGAGTGAGTACAGATTCGATGAAGGTCCGGGAGACAAATCAGTATCTATTCAAGTGTTAAGAGGAATTGATGAGGATGGACAGTCGAGAATTGGATCCGTTAATAACATAGCATCTGTGGACTACTTCCTGGTGTCTGACACAGCGACATCCGCGTTAGACTTCCGGGGAAGCAATGGACAGGTGGTTTTCTTTACTGGAGAAACAACAGGGAATATCCAATTAGAAATTCTGGATGACAGTGATCCAGAGATGGAAGAAACATTCAGTATTGTGTTATCTGGACCTAAAGGAGATGTTATAGCGACCTACCCCACCACGATAAAAATCCGGATTAATGCTAATGATAATCCTAATGGAGTTCTCAGTTTTGTATCTCCTAATGGTGTCTCCCCTCCAGAGGTCAGAGTAGGGGAGGACACAGGAAGAGTGGCTGTATTTCCTGTTCAAAGGAAAGCTGGGACCTTTGGATTAGTTTCAGTCATGTGGCAAGTGTTCCGAAATGACAGCACACTTGGGGATGTCAAAAGTGATATCTCCTTGACGTCTGGAATGATTGTGTTCCAGGCAGGCCAGACTCAACAGAAGCTGAATATTTCTGTAGTTAATGACAACATCCCAGAGCCCACGGAGCGGTATGTAGTCCGGCTGATGGTAGGGACGGAGACCGGCGGGGCCAGGGTGGAGGGGATAATGGAGGGTGTGCTGATGGTGGAGGACAGTGATAATTATTACGGTTCTATTTATATCAGTCCTGAATCGGACCACAGGATCGTGGTGGTAAGCTACTAAAGTAAAATTATTGAATTCATTGGAGGATGTTAATTTCTACTTCTGTTTCAAAAGGAAGACAATATGATATCTTGTTTGGCTGTACTGTACAAACTGTAAAAGAGCATCATTGAATGTGATCATAATAGCACAATCACAAATTTGTGCCTGTGTGGAATTCAGAACTGATCCTGTATTAGTGATGAATATGAATTTGAGGAAGAATGATATTGCAAAAAACACTAAAAATAAATATTTTCAAAGTAATTGACAGTATCAAAATTAAATTACAGGCCTGTACCAAACATTCCATAAAACATTGTACATTCAAATCAGAAATGAATTTGTTGTATATTACATGACTATAACTAAATACTAGTACTATGGCATACTTTTTAGACCACTAATCCTCGATATCTGCAAGTTACCATACAGCGATCCAATAACAACCAAGGGGACATAACTGTGAACCTCACTGCTACTTATACAGGAAGTGGAAGTGTCAATGGTCAGTATTCGCAGAAGAAAACTTCCTATAAGTATAATGCACTTATCAAAACTGTCAGTATTATGTTTAGAGTACTATCAATAATAGCTTATATCCTCACTTTTCTTCCTAGATATTTTGGAGACAACATTTCAGCAAGCAGACATGTTTTCAGGACAGACCAGTCAGATTGTGAAGTTTAATCTGTTCTCCTCAGCATTTCTCAATGTGGGAGATACTTTTAGGGTGACCTTGTCAGGATACAAGTTGAAAACAGGTTTATATACACAAGTATAAACTCCTTAATAAGACTAAGTGATATTCAGGAAATTAAGCTATCACTGTAAGAATTACAGAATGATGAATATTTAACATATTATTTGATATATATGACTTTCATTTAGATAAAGTTTGATTCTCTGTTTAAAGATCCAGCTTTTGGAGCGTACAATTCTCCCACTCTTGGAAGCAAAATTGATGCCACTATCCCTGTAACTCTGACTGTAGCCAATGGAGAGATAGGATTCCAGAGTGTTCAGCCAATCACAGTCAATGAACCAGAAGATACCCCATATTCTGTGAGTCACTTTAAAAAAAAAAACAACTTACAATTTTTTCTATATCTATTCAAAAAAGAATTAATTTGTGTGTTTAGTATTGATTTGCTAATTAGCTTTACTGTGATTAAAAGGTGGCCCTAAAATTAACAAGAGAAGGAACAAGTGGCAGAGCTACTATTCAGTGGTCACTCAAAGGTTCAGGGGTCAATGCTGCTATGGTAACAGCATCTGATACTGGCAGTACTTCTGGAAATGTAACAATGGAAGCAGGTACAAACCTTATTTTGGATATCAGCTGGTTTCACATTAATATCATGTCATCAAATATTATTATTATATATTGTATTATTCTTAATGTTAATCATATCTGATACACAAATACCAAGGACATACCCACACTGCATTAACCACATGCCTTAATCTTCTAGGAAGCTCAGAAGCGGTGTTATTCATAACCATCATGCCAGACAGTATTCCCGAGTTAGAGGAGATTGTTACTGTAACTTTGACCTCAGTGTCACAATCTGACACTCAGAGGTTAAAGGTTGGTTCCACCCAGACAACAATCATCATTCCAGAGAATGACAACCCAGGCGGCACCATTCAGTTTTCTTCAACAATGAAGACCTCCTACCTTGTTAAGGTATTACGTGATATATTACATGTGTGGTATGCCTTAGTGATGTAAACGTACCAAAACAAAGCAGCATAAATTTGCAATTAGTTTTTTGGGGTCAAAGGTCATAGTCATTGGTTCAAAGCAGGCACATCGATCATATAAAAACATACAGAAAAGGTGCAATATGGATATATCAGTAGCTCAGAAAGGAAAGATGGCTCAGTATTTTTGCGCTAACAAATTCACAGCATCACGATTTGCTAGGCCTAGTACACAAGTCCTCACGTCTGCATCCCATTCAAAATTCTTCAACCTGTTCAACTTCAATATTATCAATAACCCCCTTTTACTGGGTCCCAACCAGCCACCTCAAATTCGCATCTAGATGTAATTATGCTCTTTCAGAATGATGACAGGAATTGTAAGTCACAAAAGAGTAATTGAACTACAAATATAAAGATATCATACAAATTGAAATAATCGCTGAACTTTCACTTTGTTTCTTGGTCACCAGCAGCATTAATCATCATGGTGAACGGGGATGTAACATGGGGCAGTACATGATCAAATCTACTGAGAAACCCACTGGACTTTGTAGAATTTTATCATGTGACCAACCCACGTGAATTTTTAAAGTGTTTATTTATTTCTTAATTGAATGAACATTTTAGTATTACCTTCTATGATTTGTATAGGGATAGCTAGAAAAGTTTAGTCCACCATTGTTGATGTTAATGAATAAAATGCTGGAATGTTTTAATCCAGTTCAATATCTGCTTGTTTTGCAATCATTGCCATTAAGCAATTTTTAGACTGAATACGACATTACTGGGGAAATTTTCACCCGTTTTATTTTTTTGCTCAATTTACTCTTATCCGATTTAGGAAAATTTAAACCAGGTAAACTGAAATTTACTAACGGCATTCAGAAAAGTCAAAGTGGTGTGAACTAGTTTTTGATGTATTTGGGCGAAATGAACATCAGACAAAATTTTCTTAATATACAGTATTTAACAGACTCTAAATTTAAAGTGGTGAAGTGGTGATAATGAATAGGATATATTTAAGTGATATTTCAGTGTGTCAAGATGAAAATTTGGTACATCTCTCTTCTTTTTCCCCCTTTGTACAATGTTAAAAAATCTAGATAAAAAGATATATGGGAAGTTTTTGAAAGGCTTTACATTGTAGTGAATTTGGTATTGTAGGAGGGGCTGTCTGCCATTGATGTGGTGGTGGAGAGGTCAGGAGGGGACCTTATTACACAGTATGTCCAGTATGAGGTCCAGCCTGGGGGGAATTCCGAGTTCTATGGGTCCACCAATGTCCTCAAGTTTGACTCTGGAGTACGATTTAGGAATTCTACCTTGCTGGCCATAGCTGATGGCATTCCCGAGGTAAGAAAAAGACTCTGGTTAAGGACAGCATTGAAGTCCCTCACTTCAATAAGAGTGAAATACATCTATAAAACAAAGCTGCTGGTATGGCACATCTGTGTATGCTTTACTCAATGCATGATCCAGACACTACTCACCTCTGGATACTTCACTTTATCATATGGTCTAGATTCTTCACATCTATGATTTCTTCACCTGACACATGGTTTGGATGCTACACCTAACACCTGCTTTGAATGCTACATCTAACACATGGTTTGAATGCTTCACCTAACACATGGCTTGAATGCTTCACCTAACACATGGTTTGAATGCTTCACCTAACACATGGTTTGAATGCTACACCTAACACATAGTTTAAATGCTACACCTAACACATGGTTTGAATGCTATACCGAACACATAGTTTGAATGCTACACCTAACACATGGTTTGAATGCTACACCTAACACATGGTTTGAATGCTTCACCTGACACATGGTTTGAATGCTACACCTAACACATGGTTTGAATGCTTCACCGAACACATGATATGAATGCTTCACCTAACACATGGCTTGAATGCTTCACCTAACACATGGCTTGAATGCTTCACCTAACACATGCTTTGAATGCTACACCTAACACATGCTTTGAATGCTTCACCTAACACATGGCTTGAATGCTTCACCTAACACATGCTTTGAATGCTACACCTAACACATGCTTTGAATGCTTCACCTAACACATGATATAAATGCTTCACCTAACACATGCTTTGAATGCTTCACCTAACACATGATATGAATGCTTCACCTAAACATGATATGAATGCTTCACCTACATGTAACACATGGTTTGAATGCTTCACCGAACACATGATATGAATGCTTCACCTGACATCAAGGTTATAAAGATTGAATTTATGAGAGTTTGCTAAGTTGGCAACGCAGGTATTATAGATTTTCAGTGAATTAGCAAAGTTCTTTTAACTTTTTGTATAATACAATTTTCCAACTACTAGTATAAACAATGATATATTCCAAAGGATGGAGAGGGGGTGAGGATTAGTCCCTTAAAATTTTTAGTTTTTTATAATGTGTGAAAAGAAAGCAGAGGAAATTTATCACACGTAATTATATGTTCATTTTATATGGGTACACTGGCCGTTGCTAGTGAACTATAGTGATTTCCAACCACTGAGTTAAACAGTAACCACTGATTACACTGAGTTATACTACAAGCACCAAGATAACATTCTAAGCACAAACAGGAACATTTTGGGTGTTTAAAAACAGTGGCAGAATTGTCTGCAAATATGCCATAATAAAGGGATTTCTATCCGTAACAGGAAAAATGTTCCTGACAGAAATATGGTGGTTTGTGCATGTTGAAATAAATGGAGTGATGATTTGTAATCTAACTATATTTAATGTCACCTTGCAGCTGAAAGAGAAATTTACACTGAGATTGCAGCCATATGGAAACTCATCAGGGGCCATTGGAAGTTTTTCATCCATAGACATAGAGATTGAGGAGAATGATGATCCATATGGCCTCATACGCTTTCAGTTGGATCCGGCTATTTATTACATGAGTAAGGAGTGATATCAAAAGATCAATGTCGGATAAAAATATAAATTCAATAGTTAGGGGGAGGGGGGTAAAATCTCCCATAAGTTCCTGTCATCCGACATTGATTACACTTTAGTGAAAAAAGAAAAAAGACAAACGACTGTTAAAAACCACATAATAATATTACATTTTAATGAACATTTAATAGTTTTAATGTTCACTTTCATTTGTGAATAAACAGTAGAAAAGGTTTGCACTGAGAGTGTTATTTATAATTGCATGTTTTTACTTGTTAATTGATGAGGTTCAACATTCATCATATTTAGTTTTAAAGGGGTGGGGGGGGGTGTATTGATGAAAACTATGTGAATTTAGTTTTTTGTAAGACATTGAACTTTTGATATCGTCCCTAGGGAGGCTGTAATGTAAGGCATTTCAAAATTTGAAATGCAGCAGAATTACAGTTTGTGACAGAAATGTATTGTTACCAGTAACAGTTTGTGACAGAAATGTATTGTTACCAGTAAAATTTTCTGTTTGTACAACACATGCATTGAAATGAGTTATAATATTTTGACTGTTTTAGATGAATCTAATAATGGAGAAGCAGAATCTTTGATAATCCCAGTGGAGCGTGCTAAAGGTCGATTTGATAGCGTCATTGTTAAATGGGACATCACTCCGGGCACAGGTGTTGACATCATCCCTGTGTCTGGAACAATAACCTTTGGATCTAAGCAGGACCAGGGCTTCATACATTTGAATTCTGTCTCTGACACTGTAAGTCGGGACCTGCAAGTACAAACCATCAATGATAATGTAAGTCTAATATGTGACATTATTGTGTGTTGTCATGGAAACAGTCATGCGATGTATGCTTAGACCAGCTGTAACTTTTCTCGCTTCGATAATTTTTTGGCCAATATCTGGTCAAAGTTGGAAAAATTCTTTTGTTCATGGTGGAGAAAATTGTAAATTTTATGCAAACAAAGACTGAAAAGTTACATATATATGCAGCGCCTATGATATTTGTAATATGCCTTTTGTTGCTTGACACCGTTTTGAAGTTTTGAAGTATGCTCACGTAAGTCCCAGTTTTATACAACACACAGAAGTCTGTCACATGTCAGACAATGCACCATAGCCCACCATTCACCTTCACATCAATGATTTGAATACCCTGCACATTTTGTTTTTGGTAGCTGTATGTTGGTTTCATTTTACTTTGAGATAAATTTTCAGTAGATCACTATTCAAGGAATAAATGTCTATAAGGTTGTGTGTATTATGAGGGTATATAAACATTGGGAACATGGAGTCATTTGTATAATCAACAAAATAGATTCTACAGAAATGACCCCCATGCTTCCATGATTTATATATTCCCCATAATACAATCAATTTAGATATCTTTTCCCTATTTCTATGTTTTGTAATGTACATGTATACGTTTTTATGTCAAGTTGAAAGGTTTTTGTTTGTTTGTTTTTTCTTTGACAATTTTCTCTTGAACCCATAACTGAAGTGAACATATTGTATTGTCAACATATTAAAGACAAAAAGGATTGGGCACTTAGAATGCCCTCTCCTATTACTTCTTGATCAAGAGGCAAATGCTCAACTCAGTGCTTTTATCAAGAAATGTAATTAATTGAAATAGCATAGATTTATCATTGATAAAACATTTCCAAGTGTAAATAATCAGAATAACAAATTTCCCAAAGCATTTTGTGGTTTACAGTAATGATAGTTCACATACAATTGACTCATCATTAACCATTATATACAGACCCTGAAACGTGCTACTACACCTTAAAAACGAACCGAACCGTTCCGTGCAAGAAACGAACCGTACCGTTCAAGAAACGTACCGTACCGTGCAAAAAACGAGCCGTACCGTTCAAGAAACAAACCGTATCGTTCAAAAAGCGTACTGTACCGTGCAGAAAGCGTGCAGGATAATATTATGCAAACCCCGCCCCCAAAAGCCCGAAAGCGTACCGTACCATGCAGAAAGCGTGCAATTTATGTCACGTGACCCACTTTTTCAGCCACAGTATATTATTTTCACAATGGCGCCCGATGGGAAAGGAGGTCGTAGACTATCGCTGGCTATTCGAAGCATTATCCTCAAACATCACGAAACTGACATCGACAGAGAAATAAATAGATACATACATGTGTAAAAGAATGTAAACAAGTTAAATTGATGCAAAACATCAAATCGGCCGCAAAAAATTATTCATTTCAGCATTTTCAAGTATTTCAACAATATATAGAAAAGGTATATGAAACATTTTTATTGCAAACTATACACTTGCCTTACTTTTCTGTTAATTTTTTTAAATTCAATTTTCAGTGATCAAAAATAAAGTCAGGGAAATGAAAATCGGACTTCGCGTGATAAAGGATAGGAATATATATGTATTATCATCATTTTATTTGATTCAAAGACAAATGCAACAGATATCTAACATTATTAATTATGAATGACTGAATGCTGACAAAAAAGGACGTACAAACTTCACGTGCAGATATCCTGGATCTTTCATAATGCCGATGATAAATCAAAATAAATGTGAAGTGCAGAAAATAATCATTGTGTCATTTGCGACTTTAGTGTATTCAAAACAAAATTCACTTCTTCTTAAAAACTTTTCCAATTTAGGCACTGTAATTTATATCCGGAAACTTAATACGCTTTGTTTTTACACTTACGCACGCCCATGTCGGGGAGCAGTTCATGTAACAACTTTTTATAAAATCGTAAATTAATAAATGTCTGATGAGAAATGAAAAACAAATTGAAACGTAATAACAACCATTAAGACTTAGACTTAAGCAAATTCTAAAAACTTTTATTCATAACTTTTATGTACGTTATCAATATGGAATTATTCCATCGAAGCAATAAAAAATAACGTCTCATTTCCCCATGTGCACATTCTAACACAACCACAAATCCTGCAGCCGATAATCAAAGAGCCGAATAAGACCGATCGAGTGAAAACAAACTATCGAAACGTACAATTTATACGAAGTCAAAGCATTCAGGCCACGCCCACCTCATTAATAAAACGTGCAAACCGTTCACAAAGCATGTAGCTATTTTTAGCAAACCGTACCGTGCAAGAAGCGAACCGTACCGTTCAAGAAACGAACCGTACCGTTCAGAAAACGAACCGTACCGTTCATAAAGCGTACCGAACCGTACCGTGCAACTGGTGTAGTAGCACGTTTCAGGGTCTGTAAGTATTGCATGTATTTGAGGGAAGCAATGTAAATTTTAAACCCAAGAAAACCGTGGTCAACAGAGGTGCAGCCAAGGTTGACAATGGTTTTCGAGGGGTGAAATTTTTCAATGTTACCCTCAACTAAATGTACAATTTGTTTGAATGTATGGAATGCCATACATTTACTAGATATACGAGGGCTGATTGATGTGTAATGTGTATTGTACCACAGCGCGATAATGCTTTGCATGATTTCGTGAATCATGATACTCTTGAATAGCTCTATTCAATACCTTTCCAATGGTATAAACACGAGCCTTCAGCTCCACATAGTTTTAGATTTGTAGTCATTTTAATAGAGCCAGTCATTGACCACTGTTGTAAAAATGGTTGGGTAATGGGTTGAGAATATTGATGAAATTAGAGCTTATATAAAAGTTCGCACAAAACTTGGTCATTCGGTAATGCAGATTTTTACTGAATTCGGGGAAGTTTATGGGTCTGATAAGGTATCTTATGAGACAGTTCGTAGGTGGAGAAAGAATTTTCTGATTGGCACAGAGTCTGTCAAAGATGCAGCAAATCTGGCCGACCTGTGACTGTAACAGGCAAGGCAAAAGTCAGGGAAATTATTGAAAGTGATGGCAGATACACAATTCATGAAATTGCCAAAGCTGTTGTCATATCGCTATCGTGGGTGCATTTCATTTTGAAGTGTAATTTGAAAGTACAAAAGATTTCTGCCAGATGATACTGATAGATATTGACAGATGACCAAAAACAGGTACGAGTTCAAACCGCTAAGCAATTGCTCAAAATTTTACCCAAATTCAATCAAAGACAATTTGCAAACATTGTTACTGGTGACGAAACATGGGTTCACTATTTCAAAATATGGCTAACTAAACATGGTAAAAGGCCTGTAGTTGCCAAAAAAAAACCCCATAAGCACAAAGAAGGTTCTTTATTGCATATTCCTCTCATATGATGGTATAACCGTACAAATTCCGGTGCTGAGGGGCAAAAGTGTTACAGATCGGTATTAATGAGATGTTATACTAAAAAAGCTCAAGAAATATTATCATAAACGATGCCCTGTGTCAGGATTTAGGCATGTTCGTCAACTTCATGATAATGCTTCATCACATACATCTGAGGTTGTGAAGCAATTTTCGAAGTCGAAGGTTACCGTCTTGCCACACCCACCATACTCTCCAGATCTAGCCCCATGCGACTTTTTCCTTTTTCCAAAACTTGAAAAGTTCTTATCTGGGCGTCGTTACAAGTCCTGACAAGCCCTTGATTGGCTCAGCCATCAGTCAGATGTTTACCTAAATCAGCGTACCGTGACGCATTTCAGAAATGGATTCAGAGATTGAAATTATGTACATGTATTTCAAACCGCAGAGAATACTTTGCAGAGATGTAATTTTCATTTCACTATTTGAGTCGAAAGCTTTTGAGATATCGTACAATACACATTGCATATCGAACAGCCCTCATATATAGCAAAACAGGAAAACTTAACTGAACAGTTTTTATCTAGATTCTTGTAAACATGTAACAAGAAAATTTCAACATGGTGAAATTAATTCAAATTGAACAAGTTCAAAATGTTTCTTTTCTGCGATAGTTACATGATACATACCTGCCAGGCAGCTGATTATCTTTTGTGTATTTTGATCATTAATTGCTTTCCTTCAGTGTATCACTATAACACTCTGCAGACTTCATCCATTTCAAATGCTCAAACAACGTCCTTCTAAAATATACGATGAACTATATGCTCATCAATTTGACACGTGACATCATTTGAAAGTACAATAACATTGTTTGTCAATAGGAATAGTGTACCTGGAATGAAATATATGGTATACTGTACTCCTTAATCTCTCTACCAAGACTGAAAAATGCATGTCCCCTACATAGTGATGAGTCAAATTAATCTAATTCTATTGAAAATTGAGTCGTACAAAAAGGTCATCTCTATAGCAGGTTATGCAGGAGAAAAATATGAGCTGAGCTTCCTACACAAATTTTGTTTGGTAACTTCTTGTGTGTATGATTTTGGCTTTGGTAAATGTTGTAATATATTGCTGCATGATTCTCAGGTGACTGTTAAGGCCCATGGGCCTCTAAGTATTGTTTTGTTTTTATATATATTGTAAACTTAATCATCTTCATTCCAAAATTAGTTTTTAATCATGTGAATTGTATACTCGTGCTGTAGTCCATGTTTAATGCTGTTTCACAGTCTTTAAAGTGATTGGTGCAGTCTTTAGTGTAACTAACGAGTTTCTGTGAGAATTGATTTCAGCATGCGTCAATTACAGATACCAGAACCAGAGGAGAATTTTACCATTTCCCTGAGTATTTACAGCGGTAAGGCAAGAATCGGCTCCCGTGACCAGGCCCTGGTGGTGATTCGGGAGAACGACCACCGCCTGTATTTCCGAGGTAGAGTGCGGCGTGCCGCTGTGTTGTCAGGAACACGATTTCTGTTTGGTACTATTATTTTTATAGTAAGCTTGAGGAGGAACTATATTCATGGCTGGGGAACTGCACTCCTGTAATGCTGCAAGTTTTGAGTTTGCATTTTATCAATTTTACATGTATTTATTCTATATCTCTTATTAATCACATTTTTTTGTATACCAATCAGCATTATTTTATTTTGATAGTACTGCACTGTACGAATATTGTATAATCTTCATTCTTAATTGATTGCTGACTTTTGCTGAACAATTTATCTTGGTAACCTTGTAGTTTCATTATTACATTATATTGAAACATACATCATGATATGTCATGATCACATGTACCAAAAGTGCATGTCTGCTTCCTGCATTAAGTAATTTTGGCTTCAGCCTTGAAACAATGCTTACACAAATCATATAAAATGAATTGCAGTGTTACAGAACTTTATTCAGAATTATGATTTATTGTGCAAGTATAATTTTCTCTTTTTGAGAGCAGACCGTTCTCCATTTTAAAATTATGTATATGTCATTTCTTTGTCTATTTTTTATGTATATGGTGTAAAGTATGAGTTTTTTGTTCAGAAAGTAAAATGTACACGAAAGAACCTGGAATAGTGCAGCTGAAAATTAAACGAGAAGGCCCTGGCACAGAGCGAGCTACAATCCGGTACCAGACGGTAGATAGCTCAGCTGTAGCAAACTCAGGAGATTATGTCCAAATCATAGCTCGGGAGCTGGTATTTGAAGTTGGAGAAATGGAGAGGACAATTTCGGTGGAGATCTTAAATGATGATATACCAGAGGGCAATGAAACATTCTATGTTCAGATATTTGATATTCAAGGTATATTCTAACAACTCACTCAAAGCCAAGTAAATTATACATCATAATTTAGTACATATATATTTCCAATTTCCTTTTATTCTTCAGGAGACTTGGTGTTGAGTGACTCCCCCAATGCTTCCATTACAATCCTAGCCAATGATAATGCTTACGGTGTATTCAAATTCAACCCTCCACTGCAAATGTCCACAGAAGAGGGCAGTGCTGTCACACTTAAGTACATACTAGTTTATTGTTATACACTCATCATACTTAAGGAGGTATGCTACACCAGAGAAATTTGATATGGATAAAAAGTGGAGGATATGTACAATAATATTTTTGAAATTGAAAACTTTTGTATTTACTTTATTTAGTCAAAAAATGCAGTTTAAGTTGAAAGCAATATGAGAAAAATTTAAAATCCCTGCTGGACTCAAACACGTGATCTACAGTTCAGCAGTCGACGTGCTAACCTACTGAGCTACTCAGCTAGGCGAGAATTTTTTGAATGAATAGACAAATATTGCTGATATTCATATTTTCATCCATGTTTTAAAAGGAAGTTAGCCATTATGACGATGTAGAGTACCCCCTTAAGTATGATACTAGTTTATTGTTATACACTCATCCCTCATATAAACAAAGTCCATCAATTCAGATGATCTCAGAAAGAAGTATTGAACAGTTTTTAAGAATTTCAACAGTTCAATGTTTGGTTCTTGAGGTCATCTGCATGCATGTTGCCTTTGAACCTAATCAAACAACGGGTTTAAGAGTTTGCATATGTATGACCTAATGATCGTACTGTATGTAGTGGGTGACCACCATTCTTTAAATGTGCTATGATAAGCACTGAAGTTCCTGTAAATTCTTTAAATGTGCTATGATAAGCACTGAAGTTCCTGTAAATTCTTTAAATGTGCTATGATAAGCACTGAAGTTCCTGTAAATTCTTTAAATGTGCTATGATAAGCACTGAAGTTCCTGTAAATTCTTTAAATGTGCTATGATAAGCACTGAAGTTCCTGTAAATTCTTTAAATGTGCTATGATAAGCACTGAAGTTCCTGTAAATTGATAGAGATTTTCTCTGTAACATCTTTTTCCTTTGTACAGCATATTGAGAACTGGCGGTACTTTTGGAGTTGTGGACGTAACCTGGGAAATCCGAGAGGCATTGACAAACAGACTGATGTACGACGGTGGGGAGTTCGGCCGGGCCAACGGAACTGTGCGATTTCCCAAGTACGAGGTGAACCAGCTGCTGGAGGTCACGCCGAGAAGGGACAGCACTCCAGAAGAGGATAAAGACTTCAAAATCCTACTGACAACCACAACAAGTGAGAGACATTTCTGTCAACTTTAACCTGTAGTAGTCAATAGCTGATATTAGTGTGGTCGATGTCTGTACTTGTAGCAGTTTTTATCTTTATACCTCTGTTGTGTATACAGAGGATATCTGCTATGTATTGTGTTGTTTAATACACGTCTCCTAGAATTATCGACAGAATTGGAATGGTGAATATTCTGCAGAGTTTATCCAAGTGAATACACATCATTTCCATGAATTAAGTAAAGCTAATACCAATTCACAAATACAATTACAGTTTAGATACAATCAGCAAATGATGCACACGTACAGTATCCTTGAAGCTTTAGTTATTTCACTCAGGACACTAAAAACTGTAATCTCTCCCACAAGAATAACTTATATCGGTCAGTTTTGGTGTATCGGAAATGTTGACGTTTTGGCGGATGAAAACAAGAGCACCCATATTTCCATTCACATGAATCACACAATAGTCAAAATACAGTATGTTGTATGTGCTGTATGTCTGTTGCAGTTATTGATGGAATCCCAGACTCGAGCCTAGCATCCATTGCTGACAACAACAATGAGGTGAGGCTGACAGTTGTCGCCAGTGATGATCCGTACGGGAAGTTCGCATTCACTGCAGAGACAAAGTCCCTCACTATAGCAGAGGATTTCTATCCCGGTCAGGAATCCAGCACGAAAGCAATATTTACTGTTGAGAGAAGACAAGGCATATTTGGAAATGTTGAGGTAGATATTGCTATATTTTGTATTTGATAATCTTTCTGTATCATTTTTGGAAACAAAGAAATTAGAATTTGTAATCGAAAAGTGATATAAACATGTTACATTTCTACGTTTCACGGAAAATGGGTACTTTACAAAACATTAATATTTCTATTAAAGTATAGAAATGTTACTAGAAAATTGAAAAAAAAATTAAGTGCCAATAAAAATGGTTATTGCAGGTGCTGTGGGAAGTATACAGTAGTGACAGAGGCAGAAGTCTGCCAAAGGTGTACGACTTGATTCTGGTCGCTAACATTCCCAGCAAAGTAGACAGGCAGCCATCAAAAAGACGGCAAGGGACTGGCACTGATGTGGTTTTCTTGACAGGAGCTGAGGGTGAGGCATTTCACAAGTCTTCACGTCATCTCAACTGTAGATAGCGTGTATCCTTACACCAAAACTCCATAGTGTGAATTAATGGTTGTGCCAGTTAGTTCATGCACAGCAGTATGTGCACAATTGCAACACATATATAGACTATGGTAATATGAATACATTATACAGATATAGACTATGGTAATATGAATACATTATACAGTATTTGTAGGATTTATGTGAAGGATATGGCATTGTGTTGTGTTTTGTTATTTGTAGATAACTACCTGACTGTCCCCCCTCAGTCTCAGCCTCAGCCCACGGAGCTCCTGTCAGGGTTCTCCATTAGTGCCTGGGTACAACCAGTCACAACAGGGAGTTACTACATCGTGGCCAAAACCACAGACAACGGCATCAGGCTGTTCTATACCCTGAAGCTGGTGGCAGGGGTTGAAAACATCCTGATATTTGGCTACTCTCAGCTAGGACAAAGTGTAAGTTGTTCTGTAAAGCCACTGAACCATGAGCCCTAAACTTAAACAAATTTAATTTTATTAAGTAAAAATATTTCCCTAAATGATGAATAGTTTCAATATTAAGTTTATAATTTAGATAACACTAGTTGCCTTGATATTGTAGACACACAAGGAGATCTCAATAACAACAGATCAGCAATTGTTGGATAAAAAGTGGCACCATGTGCTGTTGACACAAGCATCAGGAGACGTGAAATTTTACCTAGATGGACAGCGCATAGGAAAAGAGTAAGTAGCCAATGAAATGCTAGCACTATAACCAATGAAATTCTGGGCATTGTAAGCAAAGTATTCGAAGTCATCAAGCATCAGGAGACGTGA
This sequence comes from Ostrea edulis, assembly GCF_947568905.1. Classification (NCBI taxonomy): domain Eukaryota; kingdom Metazoa; phylum Mollusca; class Bivalvia; order Ostreida; family Ostreidae; genus Ostrea; species Ostrea edulis. Next base: position 35,047,741 of record NC_079168.1, read on the forward strand.
AATTTTATCTGGATGGACGGCTCATAGGAAGAAAGTAAGTAGCCAATGAAATGCTAGTGCTATAACCAATGAAATGATATGCTGGGCATTGTAAGCAAAGTACTAGTATTCAAAGTCATTGATATACTTTTCACTCTGAAGGGTTATTGGATCCCAGCCTTTGATTGATACCAATGGAGTACTGCTTGTGGGAGCCAAGGCCCCGGGCACAGAGAAATTTATCGGTTATCTTCAGGATGTCAGAATCTACACAGCGATGCTTCAAGACAGGTACTCAAAGAATAATTTTAAAAATGTATTATAAAAATCAGCAGGTGTCACCTGCAAAGCAAAGTAGCATGTAGGGATTATTTTATCCAACCATTTGTACTTGTGGGTCCGTCACATTTTATCATTTCACTGTGATCAACTCTCTTGTTCCCTGAAACACTGTAGTAGTTTTATTTCAGCTTTTCTTTTTGTTTTGATGCTAAATTTTTTTTTTCTTAATCATTAGTTTGATTAATTATGCAATATTTTTAATTGATATCTGTAAATTTTATAAAAACAATTTTTAGAGTGACTGACTTTTGTGATGATCGTCTACATTTTGTGTTTTGCAGTGAGATAAATGAGATATATCAAACACCAGCTTGGCTCGATGTGACCCCAATATCGGGATACCTGATCTACCTGGAGGGTAACAGAGAGAAGAATTTGACCTTGACCTCATTACAGGACCAGGAAGAGGAGAGTGAGGAAGTGTTCTCTGTACGTCTGCTTGCCGCAAAGAATGGAGGAACTTTATCTGATAAGGACCATATAGCAACACTAACAAGTGAGTGAAAGTACCATGAATAATCATTCATTGACATTCATGAAATGCAAACTTTTAATGAAATTTAAGATAATAGTCTTGAACTGAGATTTTGTAGAGTGTAAAAAGATCCTTTGGGGAAAATATTTTCATGTAGCTGTGAAAAAGTGAATTTTGATTTAATTCTGATTTCCCTTCAGTTTTAAAGAGTGACAATGCCAATGGTGTGTTCAGTATCCTTGGTGACTGTACCCCCACCCACTCCACTCAGGAAAATGAGGTGGTGACCTGTACTGTTGTACGTAACCGTGGTGATGATGGAGCTGTCAATGTTACCTGGGCTGTGTTCCTGAGTGGGTCAGCTGTTCAGGCTGAAGGCGACTTTGTCAACAGCTCTGGTATCATTAGCTTTGAGGCAGGAGAAAGAAAAAAGGTAACAGATGAAGACGTCAGATAATGATTTATATATGCATTAGGAAGACATCAGATAATGATTTATATATGCATTAGTGTCGCCCAAAAAGAAATAAACTTAGGTGTAACTTTTCATGCTGAAGTGTTTCACACCTATTTTATATTGCACATGGTATCCGTACATGCTGTTTTAGGTGTTCACTCTGATCGTTAATGATGATGATATCCCAGAAGTCCAGGAGGTCTTTGACATCAAGTTGACCTCAGCACTCACAGGGTCATCAGGACCCACTAATACCAGCGGAGCCAGTATTGACCTGTCTGCCTCCACCTCCCGTTTCACAATACTGAAGAATGATAACTCCAATGGCTTACTTCAGTTCTCCAACTCCTCTCTCCCACCACCTGGAAATGGGATTATCCCACCTGCTACACAGAAACCAGTGGTAAAAGATTTCAAATTGCTCATTTTGTCCTCATTTTATTTGGATAAAATTTTTATAGGGAGCTGACACTGAAGTGTAACACTGGAAATCTGCAAATAGGTTAAATTGAATGGACTTCAAATTTCAATGTGTGTGGGTAACAAAAGTACAGTATAATAGTATCATTATTTACTGCTGGTGATGTCACCAGTGTTTCCTCCAACCTGTCCATAATCCCATAAGCAACTCCTGTCCTTTGGATTTAAATTTGGACTTCAATTACCGTGAAAACTGTCTAATCCGACACCTGTGCAATCTGTTTCACCGGGCATTCCAACCTTTATCAGCATTCTTAACCTCATATTTTCATTGTTTTTAGACATTTTATTCCAATACACTGTGTATTCTGACAAAAAATTTAGTCTCCCTGTGCATGTCGATTTAGACAGGTTTCACTGTATTTTTTCCCCAATGACACCGATATGTTTATATGAGGCATATGCAAGTAGTTGTAAAATACAGTTGAACTTCGGTCACTCGAACACTGATATCTCAAATACTATGGATATATTGAATGGATTTGGAAATCCCAACCATATATTCTATAAGTATTTTATCCTCAATATCTCGAATCCTCAGATATTTCGGAAGCTTTTTCTCGGTCCCACTGAGTTCAAGATAATGAGGTTTGACTGTATTTGCATTACATGAATATTCTTGTACTTCACCAATTTCATTTAGCAGTACACTGACTACTGTGTTTGATTGGACTAGGTTTATTTCCCTGAGAAATCGGGACTGATTACTGTGATAGTGGAGAGAGCCCAGGGCACGGAGGGACAGGTGGAAGTAGAATGGAGGACCTCAGATATTACAGCCAGGAGTAGTGGCAAAACACCAATTGACTACCAAGTAAGTGTGTGAAATCTAGCAGGCACAATCACTGGGCATTCCAATCTGATACATTACATTTCTGTTCATTTTCAGTAGGATTCATGAAGCTTCAAGGTCACTATAACAAATTCTGATTGGTGTCTTAATGAAGAGAAATCACTAAATTATATATCATATACATTTACTAGATTTCGTTAACATTAAAATGATCTATTAGTACAAGTAGTTTTCAGAAATCCTTATGAAGTAAAAGGTCAAGGTAATCATGTGACATTACATGTACAATGTTTACATGAGGCGCCTCTGTGTGGTGATTAATCTTGTGCATTCTCTAATGTGGTTGGAATTAGTGATGTTCCAATTATCGATTATAATAGAAAATTAGTCAATTGTTGGCAAATTCTAAGCGCTCGATTATGAACATTTTATTCCAATTAATCGGCTTTTAGATTTTGTTTTCTCGACGACTGTAGTTTTTGAAGAATATTTCTGCCGTGACCTATCTATTAACCTAAAAGTTTTGTTTATCATAATGGCGGCGCACATGAAAGCGAAAGTATCCATACCCGGGGAATAAAGCATGTTCGCATAATATCAGATAGACGTACTTTGATTCAGGCATACAAACGAAGGACCATCCATCAAAGAGAATCTTGATACAAGCAAAGCCTTGTGTGAATTACGTAGATAAAACCGCTTTCAAAGGGCACTGTTACGCTACACGTGTTTATCGGGTTTTCAATTGTGACAATAGATTTGATTTTTTTTTTTAATAAAATGAATTTCTTTCCTTTATTTTTCTTTCCTGAATGTTAATTATATTTTAATTATGCTGGATCATCGTCAGTTAATGACATGTAACTTTGATATACAGAGATATAACTGAAGCAAACGATATCCGTTTTTGGCACGTAAACCCTTTTAAGAATCGTATTGACTTTTATATATGTAATTAAAGGATATTATGATAGTAAGAGGATAACAAATACACAAAGAAAATATTCATTTACACAATCTCGGCAATAGAAGCAACAAATATAAACATAGAAAATATTTATTTACACTTTTTCAGTTATTCAATGACTTTATTATAGAATTTCTCTATGTCCGATTATAATCAATAATTAGTTAGTTACAGTAAACCAATCATCAATTACAAAACTCTATCCGATTCCCATAGCTAGCTGGAATATATGAATTTAATTTTAAAATAAAGATGAAAATTCAAAAGAACATCCAATATGACTTTTGATAGCAAAACATTCTTATTGAATAATTCTCAACATTTATCTAGGTGACAAGCTGATCACAGCTATACTAGAATTATGACAGTTTCCTGGGTTTTATTCTGACCTTAAAGGTAACAGTTATTTCTGTAAAAGTTATTTTACAGAATCGTAACATGTTACCATGGCAAAGAAAACTTACTATAATGGTATATCATTCACAGGATCCTCACATACTGGGAACATTTCTTTGTGAATGACTATGATGATAAAACATTATGACAATCAAAGTTGATGTTTAGAACCTGCTTTTTCCTTTTTGTTCAGGGTAATGCTGGGAAGCTGTACTTTAGTGATGGAGAACGGTATGAGGTTATCAACATTGTCATCGTGGACAATGATATCCCAGAGGACCAGAAAACCTTCAGAATTGACTTGTTTAATCCACAAGGTGGTGCTCTATTGGGTGTAGCCAGCTCTGTTACCGTGGTGATCACACATTCTGATGGGGCTTACGGGGTGTTTGAGTTTGATGAGGAATCCCTGAATGTCCAGGCCTTGGAGAGAGGGGACTCTGGCTTTACATCCACCGGATTCAAGGTCAGTCTGAAAAACTGAAATCAAGGAAAATTCCATACAGCTTTCTGATTCCAAATAGAGATAGGATTATGACTGAAATTTTATACCCTCATTAAGGAGGGGGTATACTGGTTTACCTCCATTCTCCTGTCTTTCCTTTCCATCCTCCTGTCTTTCCTTTCCATCCTTCTGTCTTTCCTTTCCATCCTTCTGTCTTCTTTCCATCCATCACTTTTTTCTTCTGCAGTTTCCTCAGCACTGATAACTTAAATTTAACTGATTTTGGCATGTAGCTTCCTCCAGGTCAAGTATATCATGTGACTGATTAGCAGATTCCAGCTTTTTCTTATTCCTAATGTCAGGAATACACATGAATTTTTATGCCCCCGGAATCGAAGATTCGGAGGCATATAGTTTTTGGCCTGTCTGTCTGTATGTCTGTGGCAAAAAACTTTAACCTTGGTCATATCTTCTACACCATAAGAGGTAAAGCTTTCATATTTGGTATGTATATTTCTTGTGGCAAAACCTTTCCACTGACACCAAACTCTTTGACCTGGTGACCTTAACATTGACTTTTGACCTGGTTCGACTATATTGTAATCCGGGGGCATAAGTCAAGTGTTTCACAAACACACCTTGTTTTTATATGTTCTAGTGTTATTATACCCCCCGCAACAAGTTGTGGGGGGTATACTGGAATCGGGTTGTCCGTCTGTCTGTCTGTCCGTCCGTCCGTCTGTAGACGCAATGGTTTCCGGGCTCTAAAGCATTATCCTTTCCACCTACCGTCACCATATCATATATATGGACTACCCATGGGATGAAGATGTTCCTTATCGATTTTGGGGTCAAAAGGTCAAAGGTCAAGCGCACTGGACATTGAAGTAGCAATATGGTTTCCGGGCTCTAAAGCTTTATCCTTTCCACCTACAGTCACCATATCATACATATGGACTACCTATGGGATGAAGATGTTCCCTATTGATTTTGGGGTCAAAAGGTCAAAGGTCACGTGCACTGGACATCGAAGTAGCAATATGGTTCGGTTTGTCATGCCATTTGTTTTTTACACTCAGAAAAGAGGTAGTTTATACCTATTACCAACACCCTTTGGGAGATTGGGGTAAGCGGGGGGTATTCTTAGTGAGCATTACTCACAGTACCTCTTGTTGTGACCAGTAAGAGAAATATTCCTGCTAGGACAGCTCTAGTTTATCGTAGCATCAGCATAATATAAAATCCTACACACGTTTCCTTGTACCATTGTATTCAATGAACAGGTGCTAGTTACTTATGTTGATTTTTTTATATTTGTTCTCTATTCATTAGGTGATTCGTAAGCAAGGTAACATTGGAACAGTGTCTGTTAAATGGCTGCTGACAGGTAACCCCGGTGATGATGTGGAGAAGACAGAGGGCACAGAAACCTTCCAGATTGGGAGGGTGGAGGCCATATTGTATGTGAACGTGAAAGGGGACTCTCTACCAGAACTGGACAAAACTTACCAGCTTCTGCTCACTGATGCCACACCAGTAAGTATACACAAAAATCAATATAATCCATGTATTCAAAAATTGTTTTTATAAACACTGAATGCTGTCCAGTAATTCAACAGGTTCTTTTTTGTGAAAGATACTAGGAACTAAATCAGTTATCAGTGTCAATTAATGATGGGGAAGATTTCAGCTCATCTACAAGTGGTTTAATCAAGCGTTTCTAATTGAGATCTGGTCATTTTTCGTATTTTCAATTTTTTACCAAGAACCAAATTCAACCAAACTAGTTTGTGCCCAGAGCCAGGATACAACAATAAAGATCCAAATACCTGCAGTGCATACAAGTGTGGGAAAGATTTCCCCATAAGAATTGAACAGGTGAACAGGTCAAATGAAATTTGAATTATTTTCAGGGTAGCATTGGAGCAAAGTCTGTCAGCAACTTTACCATTCTGGCCAATGACAATCCTTATGGAGTCTTCCAAATAGGGGAGGACTTCAGGCCACTTCAGGTGGATGAACAGTTCAAGAGTACGTAACATTTCTTAAAGCAGTAATGCTGCTCAGCGTCAATTCACAAGAATATTAGATTGTGAATTATTTACTCAGAAATAAGTAATAAAATAGATTTTAATGGAACTTCACATTTGGCTTTAAACAAATCAACACAAATTTTAATTACTTGATGGATTTTTTTCTTTTTACTGTCTCTCTTGTAAATGGCTATCTAATTCATAAATAAATAGATTTAAAGGATCTTTATAATACATGTATAGGAGTGTAAGTATACAATCCTGAAATAGATTTAGAAAGTTGTTTCTATGAACTACTGTATACAGCTATAATTTTTCTGCTGTTTTATATTTGCTGCTTTATTGGAAAGTAGACATCATAAATTTCACACTGCGGCAAGAACTGTGTACAGCATTTACTTAATATTAATGCCACCAATAGTTCATATTTCTCTATGCATATGAGTAGTAGATGTCCTCTTTTAATACTATACAGATATGTCTATCACTATTAGTAGATATCTCCTTTCTCTATACAGATATGTCTATCACTATTAATAGATATCTCCTTTCTCTATACAGATGTGTCTATCACTATTAGTAGATATCTCCTTTCTCTATACAGATATGTCTATCACTATTAGTAGATATCTCCTTTCTCTATACAGAAGTGTCTATCACTATTAGTAGATATCTCCTTTCTCTATACAGATGTGTCTATCACTATTAGTAGATATCTCATTTCTTTGTAGAGATGTGTCTATCACTATTAGTAGATATCTCCTTTCTCTATACAGATGTGTCTAACACTATTAGTAGATATCTCTTTTCTCTATACAGATGTGTCTATCACTATTAGTAGATATCTCCTTTCTCTATACAGATATGTCTAACACTATTAGTAGATATCTCCTTTCTCTATACAGATATGTCTATCATTATTAGTAGATATCTCCTTTCTCTATACAGATGTGTCTAACACTATTAGTAGATATCTCCTTTCTCTATACAGATGTGTCTATCACTATTAGTAGATATCTCTTTTCTCTATACAGATGTGTCTATCACTATTAGTAGATATCTCCTTTCTCTATACAGATGTGTCTAACACTATTAGTAGATATCTCCTTTCTCTATACAGATGTGTCTATCACTATTAGTAGATATCTCCTTTCTCTATACAGATGTGTCTATCACTATTAGTAGATATCTCCTTTCTCTATACAGATGTGTCTATCACTATTAGTAGATATCTCTTTTCTCTATACAGATGTGTCGAACACTATTAGTAGATATCTCCTTTCTCTATACAGATGTGTCGATCACGATCAGTAGATACGGAATATATGGAGAAGTGGAAGTATTCTACAAAACCCTCTACCCTAATGAGACAAACCTTCCTTACCTCCCCACGGTCTTGGCTCGGGCTGACAGCAGTGATTTCCGACATGTAGAAGGCAGTGTTGTCTTCCGTCAAAATCAGAGTTCAGCTACATTCAATGTGCTTGTGATGGATGACAACATACCAGAGACAGATGAGTCTGTGTTTGTCAAGCTGTCCAGGGTCGTACTTCTTAAGCAAGCACAGAGTAGGCCAAGTTAGTACAGTGTGTACATGTATCATATGAATATCTGCATAAAAAATATGAAAATGTATCATTTTATGTAATGGAGAATAACGCATTGTCTTCTCAATCGACTTGCTGCAATACACTAGATCATGTTCATGTATGTGATTGTATACTTTAAAATGGAAAAAATGACAAACTATTAGCGGTATGATAAGTTGGAATTGAATTTTCGCAATCTACGAAGCATATGTGTGTTTTACAGTAACAGATTCTCCCAGTATAGGGACAGCAGCCTGGGCCTTTGGACAGATCATCATCAGGAGTAACGATAACGCCCACGGGACTCTGGTCCTCAGTCCAGTCTCTGTCTCCATACCCGAGAATGCCACCGATGTGGGAGTGTCTGTCGTCAGACAGGGGGGCTCTTTCGGGGAGGTTAGAATTGTGAAATGCTAAGTCAAAACCTTACCTTTTTTTTTCTCGTTTTTAGCTCACCTGAGCCGAAGGCTTAAGTGAGCTTTTCTGATCAAAATTTGTCCGTTGTCTGTCGGCGTCATTGGCATCGTAAACTTTTCACATTTTCATCTTCTTCTCAAGAACCACTGGGCCAATTTCAACCAAACTTGTCACAAAGCATCCTTGGGTGAAAGACTTTCAAGTTTGTTCAAATGAAGGGCCATGTCCCTTTCAAAGGGGAGATAATCACAAAAATGCAAAAATAGGGTTGGGTCATTTAAAAATCTTCTCAAGAACCATTGGGCCAGAAAAGCTGAAATTTTCATGAAAGCTTCCTGACATAGTGCAGATTTGAGTTTGTTCAAATCATGGCCCCCGGGGGTTGGATGGGGCCACAATAGGGGATCAAAGTTTTACATAATAATATATTGGATAAATCCTTAAAAATCTTCTTCTCAAGAACCACTGAGCCAGGAAAGCTGAGATTTACATGAAAGCTTCCTGACATAATGCAGATTCAAGTTTGTTCAAATCATGGCCCCCGGGGGTTGGATGGGGCCACAATAGGTGATCAAAGTTTTACATACAAATATATAAGGAAAATCTTTAAAAATCTTCTTCTCAAGAACCACTGAGCCAGAAAAGCTGAGATTTACATGAAAGCTTTCTGACATATTTCAGATTTCAGTTTGTTAATATCATGGCCACAAGGGAGGGGGGGGGGATTAAAGTTTTGCATACAAAGATATAGAGAAAATCTTTAAATATGAGCCAAGTGACTCAGGTGAGCGATGTGGCCCTTGGACCTCTTGTTTTTTTTAAGCAGTGCACTTACATATTCATGAATGAGACAATTTCAATTTTGTAGCAGGGTGTTTGGTTTTTTTATGATATTCTTATTTATACCTAATGTCAAATGCAGATTAATGCATATAAATGTGTGCATGTACTACATAGTTTAGATTAAAGGACTGGAACACTCAGATTAACCATCATTCTTTGCTACTATTTTCCCCTTACTAATGTGGTAAGCAAATGAGCGGGTATAAAGCCTCTGGGATACTAATATGTCGATTAATGTCCGTTTTTTTTAAGGTATCTGTGAAGTTTCGTGTTGCAAATAACACAGCTCTACAGGGGCTGGATTATGAAGTACTGACTGACATGGTCACTCTCCCAGAGGGTGTGGTCTCAAAGACCCTGCCCATTCGCTTGATTGATGACCTTATTCCTGAACAGCAGGAGGTGTTTTATGTGGAGCTTGAGAATCAGGTGACCGGTGGAGCTGTGCTGGGAAACAGTTCTTATGCTGTGGTCACCATTCTTCCTTCAGACGACCCTAATGGACTATTTGGTTTGTTACAATGCTTTTTCTTTTAGAAGTTTTTTTTTTTTTTTATATAAATTCCTGTCCCCCTATGTTTTGAATGATTTACATAGTTATTTTATCAAAGCGTAAACTCTCGCTGTCTGTAAAGAGACGAGTGTAAAATTTACTAGAGCACAATACCGGTACAGTTAAACACGCTTATAGCAAAGTGCTTGGAACAAACAATTTTTATTCCATATAAGCATGATTAATCATATCCAATATTATAAGAACCAATAAATTCATGATATGTTTTAAAATTACAGGGAATAAAAATCAATTTGCTGTAAATGTGAATTCATTATAAACATGTTCGCTGTAACCGTGCTTTACTGTACATATATATGTGTAATGAGCTCCTGGTAGGTTGTCTTCTCTGATTTTCAGAATTTGATGTGAGTGGATTGAGTGTAGAGGAACCAGAGACTGGATCTCCTGTTACAGTAACTATAAATGTGGTCAGAAAGGGGGGCACCATGAATGTGGTCACTGTCCTGTGGTCAGCTTCATTAAACAGTGAGTAAAAAGTGGCTGTACATGGGTAATATTGCTGGACTGAAAAAAGTTTTAAAAAATCGCCTTCATAATCATTGTCCCAAAAATGTAACCTATCATGTAAATAAAATTACAGTTATTCTAAGGTTTCAGCTGAATGTCTTTGTAAAAATGTGGACACGTGTGAACAATATTGTTTGAGACCACTTTATGGTAGTTCTTACAGTTTTATGAATTTCCCCTATTTGCCTGCTGTAAGGTTACAGATAGTCCAAGAGGTCCTTTGAGAATGATATCACAGAAATAATGCTATATTTCTGTAGATGCCTCTCCCTCAGAAGACATTAACCCCACCAGTGGAGCCCTCCATTTTGTGAGTAATGAGGGGAGGAGACAGATCCTCATCACCATTCTGCCGGATGATTTACCCGAGGGGAGGGAGGTATGTCATTGGTTGAATCTGAGACAATTGTTGTGCAGAAATGGATTGTCAATCGAATTCTGCTAGAATGTCAGCTTCTGTAAAGACTATAAAGGAGCAGCTACACATTAAGGAAGAGTGGAAAGAACCAATGAAAATGAAGAATTATATCTTTCTTCATGCTTGATTTCTCACTGAATACAGAATTTAATTGATACTTCACACCCGTTATTACAGGATATTGTGTTGACACTGGTGTCCGCTAACAATGGGAGCATAGGCACCAACAGGAATTTTATTCTCTCCATACAAGCTAATGATAATCCACACGGAACCGTGCAGTTCTCTGCCAGTCGGTACAATGTTACAGAAGAACCCACTAATAGTGTGCAGTATCTCACACTGTCTAGAAGGTAAGCACAGGAAAAGAAGTCTTATTTCATCAGACACTGAAAACATTGAAAAAGTAGCTGTGTATTTTGTATTGTTCTTTGGTAGTTGAATACTGTAAATTTCTAATTATACATGAGGAATTTATTTTCGCATAATTTCCCATGAAGCATCATTCTCGAAATAATTTTTTTTAGCTCACCTGAGCTGAAAGCTCAAGTGAGCTTTTACGATCCCGTTGTCCATCGTCTGTCCATCCGTCCGGCTGGCTGTCCGTCTGTCTTTTAACTTTTTACATGGTTGAACCACTGGGCCAATTATTACCAAACTTGGCCAAAAGCATCCTTGGGTGAAGGGCTTTCAAGTTTGTACAAACGAAGGCCCATGCCTCTTTCAAAGGGGGAGATAATCACAAAAATGCAAACAAAGGGTGGAGTCATTTAAAAATCTTTTCAAGAACCACTAAGCCAGAAAAGCTGATATTTACATGAAAGCTTCCTGACATAGTGCAGAATCAAGTTTGTTAAAATCATGTCCCCTGAGGGTAGGATGGGGCCACAATGGGGAATCAAATTTTTACATAGCAATATATAGGGAAAATCTTTAAAAATCTTCTTCTCAAGAACCACAAAGCCAGGAAAGCAGAAATTTACATGAAAGCTTCCTGACATAGTGCAGAATCAAGTTTATTAAAATTATGGCCCCTGGGGGTAAGTTGAGGCGACTGTAGGGGATCAAAGTTTTACATACAAATGTATAGGAAAAATCTTTAAAAATCTTCTCAAGAACCACTGAGCCAGAAAAGCTGAGATTAAAATGAAAGCTTAGTCAGATTCAAGTTTGTTAAACTCATGACCCCTGGGGCTAGGATGGGACCACAATAGGGGATCAAAGTTTTACATAACTAATAAAGAGAAAAAGAAAATATTTAAAAATGTTCTGCTTAAGAACCATTGGGTCAAAGAAGTTTACATTTGCATGAAAGCTTCCTGACATAGTGCAGATTCAAGTTTGTAAAAATCATGGTCCCCGGGGGTAAGATGGGGCCAAAGTAGGGGGGCAAAATTTTACATATAAATATATAGGGAAAATCATTAAAAATCTTTTTCTGAAAAATCACTGGGCAAGAAAAGTTTGTTTACATGAAAGTCTCCTGACATAGTGCAGATTCAATTTTGTAAAAATCATGGTCCCCGGGAGTAGGTTGGGGCCACAATAGGGATCAAAGTTTTACATGCGAATATATAGGAAATATCTTTAGATATGAGCCAAGGTAACTCAGGTGAGCGATGTGGCCCGTGGGCCTCTTGTTTGCTTTTATTTTCATATTGGCTAAAATACATATAAAAACTCTTGATCAACAGAGCACTCACAAATCTGTGTTCTCACGATTTTACGTGTACGAATCATTTTGCCGATATAAAGTACTCGCGTAAAATAAGAAATCTACAGTATGTAGTTGATTACAAGATATTCCTTTAATTTGAATTTATGATGATTCATAATATTATATAGGATACCACAGGTTAATACAGTGTTTACTAGAATCATGCTTTACATTTCAGTGGAGGTGCGTATGGACAGTTAAGAGTGTATTACAGTACTGTCCAGCTTTTTCTAGATTCCAACACTGACCCTTTGACCTTTTTTGATCCACCAATCAATGGCACCAGAGGAATGACTGGTCAGATTTTCAGTGCTGGGTCCAGTCCCAACTCTCTAAAGGTAAACAACATATTTATTAGTTTCTAAACATGTTGTATATTAGATGAAGTGGAAATAGAATTAACTTCAAATCACATGTTCGGTGTATACAATACATGTACATTTAACAAAGATAATAATTGGTACCAGAATTCAAAATACTGTGATACTTTTGTATCCAGGGCATGTTTTCCTACCAGATTGTGAAAGCCAAGATTGAACTGTAATTCGTTGAACAGCAAGACTGACTTAAACTTAACTCTTTTCATAAAAATAAGCAATGAAAAAAAATGTCTTGGTATAGAACTAGTCTCGGGACAACTAATTATCTGCATGAATATGGATTTACTGACCATGACAAAGCTAATGTGCAGTGCTTATTTATTACACAAGAAATTATTTATTTCAAATTAAGTGAAATTTTCAAAATAACTGATTTCAGTATAAGTAGAGTAGGCTACATTGTGATAAATTACACTGTAAATTTCAGGCCTGTGCAGACAACTGCCTGAGGACCTCCTCCTGTGTGGCGTTTGAGTTTTCCTCCATTGATAACATTTCCCTGTGTATGTGGTTTACTACCCGAACAAGTCAGGCCATTTCTCCGCAAAGCAACTTCCAGTACTACACCAAAAATGTTGTCAAGGTATGACAGAGGAAATCGTTTTATAGAAATTACATTATGATAAAAGTGCATCAAAAATACGTGTATGTCATATCATGAAAAGAATAGCCTTAAAGATGGATTGATATATGTATATTACTGTATTCTGGGTTATTTTTGCCCTGTGTGTTGTTTGTTGTTATTTTATCCATTTATACTTGCTAATGATTTTGCCCCGTTTTGAATTTGGCCAAACACAGTTGTGCTAGAAGAGAGATGACAAATTGTTTTGATTTTGCCCAGTCTTAAATTCATCCACTGACAATAAGGGCAAAAGGGGCAAAAATAAAATAGGGGCAACTATTTCCCTCTTCTGCATAAACAAAATGACTGGTTTGCTGTAGTGAATACGGTATTCCAGAGGTGGTTTATCATGTGGAAATAAAATTTGGTTTATAGTAAAAGAAATTTTTTCATTCCAATCTATGAAGAAATCTGAATGCTCGCAATGCTAATTTTCAGTGACTTCTTTCAGGTGGAGAAACTACAGAGGGGGGCAGCAACTGCTGGACAAGATTTCAGTGTGGTAACCAATGGATATGTCATGGTCAGTGATGGGGCCGCCTCTGGACAACTACCGGTCAGCATTTTAGCTGACAACATTCCTGAACTGGATGAAGTGTTCCTGGTTAGGCTAATTCAGATAGAGGTGGCTAGCGCTGATGCTTCGGTGAAGTACCCCCCACAGCTGGGACAGGCCAATCAGGCAGCAGTTAACATATTAAAGAATGACAATGCCTATGGGAAGTTCCGATTGGTCAGTGAGAGTCCCCAGGCCTCAGGTGGTGGAACTGCAGTGGGGGTAGAGGAGAAACCAAAGCTGGCTGTGGACCTGGTGGTGGAGAGACTAGGTAACTTTTTGGTTTATTGTATTCTGTGTAGGAAAAATGTGAGAATTTTAAGTGAATGATAATCTTCACCAAAGGATGTCCTCCTCATTGCTTGAGCTAAAAATCTCCACAGTTTATACAAGTTGACTTTACTCACTAAAGCTTGGGATCTTCAAATGCAAGTATCAGATGTAGAAGTGTTATTACAATCTTGAAAAGTATATGTTCACAAACCTGTGTCTTCCATAAATTCAAGAAAGTTTGTATATATGCAATATGATAAAAACCAAAGTGTGGTGATCATCAAAATCTAAAAATCAAAACTGCTAAAAATAGAATAGGTATGAGGAACTCCATTTTGAAATGACTGTCATGTGCACAATAAGTAGAATCAATAAATATTTTGACTAACACATCATAGTACAGTGTGATGTCATGATCTTCAATAATTTCCTGAAATTCTACAAATCTATTCACAATGTGCTAGTGTTTTGATAATACAGCCTTGAAAATGATTTGTCCACGTCATATTATCACCACTATTTTCACATACAGTGGAGCCTCGTTAATCCGGACACTTTGGTTCCCAGCAAAATCGTCCGGATAAATGAAGCGTCCGGATAATTGAATCGCATATTTTCTAGCTTTGCATAAGTAACCAATATGTGCCTACTTTATTGATGCATAGTGAATTAAATACATTCTATCATTGGATTTAACCATTTGCATTAGTAAATAAATTATGATAATGTTAACATTTACATGTATTTCAAAGCACTAAAATTGTAAGTGTTCAGTGTATTTGCCTATGCTTACATTGTACATACATATGATCCCTACAAATAAATATACAAAACTGTGTACCGTATGCACTAAAACAAATAATGAAGCACTTTATGTAACTATAAGTAAATAAATCATTAGTAACTAACATAATCATTTACACTTCAAACATTTCATCACACTTTTACTTCTTAAAGAGGCCGGTAATTTCCATCTGTCACGATTCACGGGTTCGGCGGTCTGTTAAAACAATCTTCATCGTCCAAAGTTGATATAAGAATTTTGTGATTATCATGTCAGTTGACAACATTCTTTAACCAAAATTCAATCTGCCAGAGTTTATATTTCTTATTCTATAATTATCCAAGACAATATCGGGAGAACAAAATCATTTAAGCTCGTAATATCAAGACCTACTACTGCTTTGATCTAGTCACGTGCACCTATTATTTTCATGATGCGATAATAACGGAACAAAACTCGGGTGAAACTAACATTACAGGTACATACAGAATTTAATTGTCATTTTCCTTAAAATGGTAATTTTCTCACTTCTACCCAGAGTTTAAAAATTCGAAAGCAATAAAGCTCTACAACATCATAACAAGAATCAATCGTACACAGGTACATTCTACATGCGTGACATTCTAAACATTAAAAACTTACTACATATACATGTGCATGAACATACATTTATATTTCACGCCAATCAACAGTATAAAATCCAGAATCTAGAAGTATAATCTACACTCTTTAGATTTGAATAAGCCGATATCAATTTACGAATCAGTACAACTGATATGTGTAGCAGTTAAAAAAATATCATTACGGCATGATGTTTAATTTATTAATACTATTAGGGTATTGATCAAGACTATAAAATAATATGCTACAGATTTATTTAAAAAATTCAACACTACACGCAATAAAGATCTTATGTGCGAAAATTGGCAATACAATGTCTCAATCGGCACGTGCTATCTAACTTATCATCACACACCACCTAATTGGAGGGAGGTGTTGACAGGATACAGGTAATCGCTTCAATTAGACAGTTTGGCTTGTTTTCTTTATAATTTACGCCTTGCTAAAATTGTTCGACACAGACCTTCCCTAAACAAAATTACCGTCCGGATTAACGGTACAATTTTCAATGCATTATAACGTTTTGTAGTAAAAAGTGACCGTCCGGATCCGGAACGTGAATTTCCGGATTAATGATGCAAAATAATGTATAAAAATTCTGTTCCCTAGAAAAATCGTCCGGAAGTTGAAGCGTCCGGATTAATGGCGTCCGGATTACCGAGGCTCCACTGTATATCATTATTAGTGGCAATTTATATACTACTCTTCAAAGCTCTAATGGTTAACTCATGCAAACCATATTAAATACAGGTATTTAAAATTCCATTGACAAAATCCTCAATTTTTAGCTCACATGAGCTGAAAGTGAACTTTTCTGATCACATTTTGTCCGGCGTCAGTCCTTCCGTCTGTAAATTTTTAACATTTTCGACTTCTCAAGAACCACAGGGCTAATTTCAGCTAAACTTGCCAAAAAGCATGCTTGTGTAAAGAGGATTCAAGTTTGTTCAAATGAAGTGCCACACCTTTTTTGAAGTGAAGATAATTAAGAATTTAGTAAATATTTTGTGGCATCATTTAACAATCTCCTTCTCAAGAACCACTGAGCCAATTTTAACATGGCACAAATCATCCTTAGGGTAAAGGGGATTCAAAATTGTTCAAATGAAAGGCTGTGCTCTTTCTAAAGGGGAGATAATCAAGAAAATGCAAAAATAGGGTTGGGTTATTTAAAAATCTTCTTCTCAAGAACAACTGGATCAGAAAAGGTGAATCTTGCTTGAAAGCTAATACCTGACATAGTGCAAATTCCAGTTTATTCAAATCTTGATCCCTGGGGGTAGGGTGGGGCCACAATAGGAGGGTCAAAGTTGTACATAGGGATATATAGGATAAATCTCAAAAAATCTTTTTCTCAAGAACAACAGGGTCATGTTTACCCATATTAATATGCAAGCATCCCTAGGTAGTGCAGATTCAAATTTGTTCAAAGTGTGGTCCCAGGAATAATGTGAGACTACAATAGGGGATTAAAGTTTTACATGGGAGGAAAAATCTTCAAAAATCTTCTTCCCAATAACAGCAGGGCCATAATTAGTCATATAAATATGCAAGCATTCCAAGGTAGTGTAGATTGGAGTTTGTTCAATCCATGACCTGGGGTTAGGATGGGACCACAACAGGGGATCAAAGTTTTATATTTGAATATATAGGGAAACATCTTTAAAAATCTTCTCCCCAAGAACAACAGGTCAATGATTTAGTCATATTGATATTGGTACCCCAGAAGTAGGATGGGGCTGTAATAGGAGATCAAAGTATGATATGGGAATATACAGGAAATTGAAATAATTTTTTTTTAAGATTAGCAGGTTCACACCGAATATATCAAAATGCAAATGTTTCTAAGTAGTGTTGTTCAATCTATTTATGCCCCCATGATTAAAGATTAGGGGGGGGGGGGGCATGTGTCCTTGACCTTTAAGTTTGACCCAAATTTTAAAACATTTACCGAAACTCATATCTATTGAATGGTGAGTGATACATCTTTCATATTTCATGCATGCATTTCTTGTGACAAGACATTTCTTTTGGTACCAAAATGTTTGACCTTGTAACCTTGATCTTGGATTTTGACCTACTTTTAAGAAAAGTTAACCAAGGCAGTGTCTTCTGAACTGCTTTAAGATAGGGCTTTGATATCTCATACTCGGTAGAAGTGAACAGTTAATGCTAATTCAACATTCGCTAAACAACTATATTTGAACCAAATTGAATCACTTTCTAACATTTGTAAAGCTTTTGATTTTCAAGGGTGAAGAATGACAATAAATGAATTAGCTTCTTTGCTTAATCTTTTGTTTAAGTATTCATTTTGTATGATGTTACTTTCTGCAGGTGGTAACCTTGGAGAGGTCAGTGTGGAGTGGTTCGTCAATACCACTCTCAGTACAGCAGAGTACAAAAAGGATTTCCTGGCAGATGGCGCCACTTTGGACTTTATCCCAGGACAGACAAGGAGAGGTATGCCAACCTTTGTGTTAAATCAGGCCAGGATGATTATATCATGCTCTTCATCTCTAAATATTACATGCATAGTGTATTCAAATTTTCTTGGTATATGAAAAAACCTGTATGTTTGTAGGAATGATTATACATTGCACATATAATTTTTATCATGTGCTGACATATTTGTAGCCCTTAGATAGTTTGAAGATATTTCTAAATAATTAGAAATATCTTCAGTTGAATTAGAGATATCCCCAATTCAATTGAGAGATATTTGTAATTCAATTTGAGATATCTGTAATTGAATTGTTGAAATAAAGCGTTCTCTGATTCTAGAAAATTGTGTTCTAATTCAATTGGAGTATGTTCTAATTAATTAGAGCTGTCTGCTATTTGACGTGAGTTAATATGTGTAATACATTTAGAGATAGATGACACTCTGATTTGATTGAAGAGAGCAGTAATTCAGCTGGAAAGATCTTTAAATTGACCTACCTATTATGGTTTTAGATTAGTTAAAGATGCATGTTTAGCTCTAATTCTATTATTTGGAGAGCATAAATTCAGTAATATCGCAAAATCAATTAAGTGTCCCTTTCAGTAATTCTTTCAGTAATTCTTTCAGTAATTCTATTGATGATATCTAATGAAATTAGAGGTACCTTCAAATGATTTTAGAAAGCTGCTATTACTTGAATTTATGTTAGTTTTGCATTCCTTAAACCTTGCTGCTTTGTAATTAAATGGTTTGTTTCCTTTAAGTTATTGAGGATAGTTGGAGTTACCTTTCTTTTATTGTTAGATGAAACTTAAATTTCTTTGCAGTAATCGCAGTCACTGTACTGGATGACGATGTTCCTGAAGAAAATAAAACAATAGTAGTAAAGCTTCGCAATCCACAAGGTGGTGCTGAGGTAGAGGTCGGCACTGGGGTCACAGTGACTATAATGGAGAATGACAATGTGGCAGGAGTGTTGGGTTTTGACAGTTCCTCAGTCCTGGCAAAAGAAGGTACACCATACATGTGCTGATATCTTAGTATTTAGTATCTATACTGCACCTGAGTTCTTATTTATTAAAGTAAACTCTTTTTTTGACTTTAGAGCTTTACTCACATGAGTTTCAAAAAAATTCAAATTGTAATGCAAAGGACTATTATCTGCAGGTTTTGAAAAAAAAAAAATATGCTTTAAATCACAAAGATTCCACATAAATTTTCATGCTATTGAGGGTTTAAATAAGGTCCATATCATATATGATTCTTTGTGTTGCATGTCCCTGTTATTATAGAGATTTTATATCAAGAAAACTACTTTTTTGGGATATATTTACATTAAAATGTAAAATATTCTGAAGAGCTAAACTTTTGCTCGATTTGGAGATCAAATTCTGACTTCATGATAACCTACATTGAAATTGTAAGAGCAAACATTTTTAGGAAGGTATTTTTTGTATCTTTAAAGTATCTGTCATTTGTTACAGGAGAACAAGTGACAATCCAAGTACTGCGTACTAAGTCAGCCCAGGGCTCCGTGTCCGTAGACTGGGAGATTCAGGGCCTGAATGGGCTGCTACCCAAGGAGGGCTTCCTCAGAGACAAAGGAACACTGATGTTTTTTCCGGTAATTTAACATACATGTATTGATAGTGTATGAAAACAAATCTCTCTAAGGAATTCTTCATTCTCTTGGGATGAAACTGAAGCAAACTACATGTATTGATTTCCTGTCCATCGATCTGTTTGTCTGTCCATCAGATAATTTGTCCCACTTTGTTTTTTGCTCTTTTTTACTCACCTGATCTGAACGCTCTAGTTACATTTTCTGATAAAAGGTTGTCCATCTGTCCGTCATACTGTCTGTATATTGTCAGTTGTCTGGAAACTGTTGCATCCAACCTAAGACATAAAAATAGACAGTGATTGTTCCTTCCGAAGTCTTGTGTCATGGCAGGCATGGGCATGATAAAATACCCTCACTGTATGGCCTACCTTAAGCACCATGTTTAGATCTAGATGTGTGACGCTTCACCTACAATTGGGGATGTCTCGATAAGAGTGAAAGATTATTGAAGAGATGTAAAATGTATAAACAAAACGCTGTTACATATACTAGATGAACATTGATTTCATTTGGTAAGTTTACTTTGATTGGTATCCTATTACTGTGTCAGAAGATTTCAAAGTGGCTCACACAAACATTACATAGCTGTATGCTGTAAAGATGTTCCATTCCAATTTTTATGAAAAATAGCCATGAACGTATGAAGAAGAAGTTGGTTATATGTTAATTGAAATGTTAACACGTGATGGACAATGACAGACGACTACCAACTGCAGTAGGTCGCTTGAGTAAATGAGGTGACCTAAAATGAATAGATTATAATTATTATCCTTATGGAAATGAGTCTTACACACTTTCTGTTTTATATGATTATAGTCTTTTTTCTTTTGGAAAGGTAAAACAAAAATTAATTATTGCACTATATCGATTATGGTAGACCAGCTAATAGACTTTGAATATAATGACAGGCCCAAGGTTAGGGGCTTTATGATTCATATAGTTCTAGACCTCACACAATGAAAATTAGTACATAGTAATAATAATAAGAGTACTTTTACCAAAATTATGAAATTCATGACCCCAGGGTCAGGGGTTATGGTGCTAGGGTGGGATTTTTATGGCTGAAATGTGTTGTTTCTTTAACAATGTTCTTGACTCCTTGACATCAAATAGTGATAATGAAGAGGAAACCCTCTATAGATGTGACAGGCTCGGGGATCTGGTGCTAGAGCAGGGGTCACAACCTTAGATTCGGGGGCTCTAGACATAACAGAGTGAAATAGATAAAAAAAACATGATGATACATCTTATGTAATAAAATCATTCTCATTACTTCAGTGCATTGTGAGAAGATATTTCAAGTGTATGGTTATGAAAGTTGTGGAATTAAATACCCCTGGGACTATTTACTGAAGCTTTAGGGAGCAACTGTCATATTGTGAAATATACAGTACATGGATTTTTATAGATCTATGCTCTTTTACTTTTGGACACTGAGAAAAGTGAATCTGAAAAACGGAGGACAATAAATTGAGTTGTTCATTGAAGGGTTACTCAGGGTTACGCAGATGATCATTAAGTCCCATGAGCCTCTTGTATATTAATGTTTTCTTGTCTGTAACCTTTCTTATGGTGCTTTTGCTACTCTAGAGAGAAGTCTCAAAGATGATAACCTTGAATGTGAAGTCTGATGACAAACCAGAGAGAAACGAAGAGTACCAGATTCATTTAGTGAACATAACAACATATGGTAATAATCATACATTCCTCTTCCCTCTACATAACGACATATGGTAATAATGATAATTCCTCTTCCCTCTACATAATGACATATGGTAATCATACATTCCTCTTCCTTCTACAGCTAGTTCGTCATGTGTTGTGGTTTTACAATATAGAACATAAAGAAGATTGCACTGCTCTGCTTCTGATTCTACCCAGTAAATAATGCAGTTGGTGTGATTTGAAACAAGAGACTGCATTCTTCCACAATTCAGAATTGCAAATTTAAACGTTCCTCTTTCCTACTTTAGTTATCTTATTATAACCCTTTTTAATTTATTATGTAAATGATTCAGTATAAAATCTGCAAGCCTTCTCCTTGTATCTGTTTTTAAATTATAATCTATAATCAGTTGTACATGATATTCAAAACAAATTGAAACTTAATTAATGAAAAATTGTAATGATATGTGTGCTACATGATATGGCTGGATTATGAAATTACACAGGCGTTTTATTCTTTAGGAATTGGTGCTTCCGGTGCTGCAGTTGTTGACCCCCTTTTACAGACTGCCAGTATTACTATAAAGGGGAGTAATGACCCTCATGGGGTCATTCAGTTTTCCCAGAATTCCCTTCAAGTCAGAACAGAGGAAGCGAACCGTGTTGTAAAACTACAGATTGATAGAAAGTTTGGAGCTATAGGTTAGAAATGAATTCTTGTAGATATTTTTCTTTAACAAATGGAGACAGTAATTTTGTAACATGAGAATAGAACTGTTTGAATGTGACTCTTTTGCTGTAGGTTGTTATACATTAAATCCGCAAATAAACATAAAGACGTAGGACTTGCACTATATGTCAGTTACTCAGGGCTCAACACTAAATCGCATCCAACCAACAAGTAAAAGCTTGGTCTGATTTAGTTTATTTTGTTTCAAGGTAGTCTGACTGGTTGTGTCAAAATATCACATGTTTAACCATATAACCAAAGATGGAAGTTTTTAATTGAAATTTCCAAGTTCATGTTCACAGTATCTTTTTAATCTACAGTACTTATCGTGTTTCGCTTTCATTTTCGATATATTTTAATGATCTACCCAAATACGCCCCTTGGTGGCATATTGAAAGTGCATTTTCTCTACAACAACTTCTGTGCGGCCTATATTTTGGTTTAAAAATAAATTAACAAAACTATAAGAATAAGTTTAGATTTGATATTGGCTTCCTTTCCAATGGAATATAATGAAATTTATAGATAATAAACTGGTGTATTATCTTTATATCCAGTATCTACTGAATCCAGATGTTGATTTGTTTATACTGACAATGTCGCTATTGGACTTTGGTTTCTCGGGTGGAGGCAAAAATGGAGATAGGGATACCATCAAAGAAATAAAAAGGCAGAGCATGTTGTAATGCAGGATCGCAATGGAAACTAGCTTTGTTCTAATTTGTATCTTGTATGAATAAAGTCTATTATCCAAAAGGAAAAACAATATGTGCAACAATCAGAATGAATACAGCATACTAAGTCAATTTAATGTGATGGACCTGTTTTATTCTGAAAATCATCTCATATTTCATTCTCTGAAGATGCATGCATTCTCATCATTCTGATGACATTTGTTTTGTAATAATTAATCAATACAAAGTGTTATATTGGTTACTTAAAGAGAGAGAGAGAGAGAGAGAGAGAGAAAGAGAAGAAATAATAATTATAAATGAGGTCAGTTCTTGTAGAATTTTAAGCTACTGGTCTATTTATTTTTAAAGTTAGTGTAAAATGAGCCCTGGATACTCCTGGTTACTCCTGGTACATGAGAATAATTCACAAATTTTCACAAAATGTACAATTTCACGGATTTGTTAATGCTAAATTGCAGGCACTGTTCGTGTTTCTTATTCCATATCCTCCGGCTCTGTAACACCGCTGTCTGATGAGCTCCTGGGTGCCAAACCCACTGAAGACTTCACGGCGGTGCAGGGCTACATTGACATACCCGACAACAATGTGTCAGCAAGCATCAGTGTACAGATTGTGGACGATGGCCTGCCGGAGGTGGACGAGGCATTCATTGTGACTCTTAAGGGAGTAACATTAGTAAATACTACAGACGCCAGCAGTTTGCCGCCAAGGCTAGGTGCAGACTTCGTGTATTCTTGACCTAAATTTTTTCAGTGTGTCTCGTGTTTTTAGTATGTCTAGCTTGATGTTGATAGATCTGGTTTCGTATTCTTGAGCATATACTCTGATCACAGTGGATAATTAGTAAGTTTATGATTGAATCACTTTCAGATGTTGAGATTAGAGTAGAAAATCTAAGGACTTAAGTGGATTATTGTGTACAGGGTTATTTTTGCTGCATGCCATTTTTGCCTTTCTATACTTGCAGACAGTTACGATGC
Source organism: Ostrea edulis (assembly GCF_947568905.1). Lineage (NCBI taxonomy): Eukaryota > Metazoa > Mollusca > Bivalvia > Ostreida > Ostreidae > Ostrea > Ostrea edulis. The sequence goes on from NC_079168.1 coordinate 35,071,556, forward strand.
ATTTAAATTCGCTCAGACACAGTTGTGTTAAAAAAAGACATAAGAGGAAGAAGTTTCTTGAATTTGCCCATCGATGATGAGGGCGAAAGAGGTGAAAATAAAATCGTGGTCAATATTTTCTTGTATGCAGTATATTTAATAGAAATATTTTTCATTCAGATAATAACAAGACGGTTTCACAGATCATCATCAATGCCAATGATGGAACAAAAGGAGTTGTTAAATTTGGCTCAGACTCCTACAAGTGAGTTCTGGATTTTTCTTGCTGACTTTAACCAATGATATTACTTTTCTTCCTCTGATCAAGAGCATAAGATTTACAACTTTAGTTTAGGCAAAACCATTATTTTATTATAGTTACCATGTAAAATTTCACATTCTCACACAAAGAGTGATCATGGTTAACCTCAGACCTCCTAAGGTTACGAGTGATAATCATGGTACAGTAAAACACACTTATAACAAATTCACGCTTATAATAAATTCACTTATAACGAATTCACGCTTGTTGTGAAGTGATATTTGTTCCTCCTTTTATTGGATATAACGCAGTGTGGTTATAATAAACTGTTTTTCACTAGCCCTCGAGGTTTGCTATAACCATGTTTTACTGTAGATGAGCGACTTTCCTGTACACACAGATAAATTAAACCACGCGCTCCCTCATTCTCCATCTTGCAGACACACTTATTGAAGTAAAAAATATACAGATCTAAATATAATGGTAATATAAACGAAATATATTGCACTCGTAAATTGATAACCAGTAAAAGTGCTTTTAATTAACATGTATAGTAAAACACACTTATTGCAAAATGTTTTCATTTCTGATAAACTTAATTCATTATATCCAATGACTTCATAATATGTTTTAAAACTAAAGGGAATGAAAATCACTTCACTGTAAGTGTGAATTCCTTGTAAGTGTCTTCCCTGTAACCATGGTTTACTGTATTGGATAATGATGTAAGATTTGATGCACTATTGTTGGGTTTCAGTGTGAACGTAGATGAAATTTCAAAGAACATTAGTCTGTCTGTCATTCGCACTCAAGGAACCTTTGGAAATGTGTCGGTGTTCTACTATGCAAAGAGCATCGTGGAGGGAACCACCCAGGGCTTGGACTACGCCATTACCCCACAGGTGAAGCCAGAACCATGCCTTTATCACAGTGCAGTAGCATATTTAGAAGCATGCATTGAGCAGTTTCTTGTTCTATATAACAATACCACATGTAATTTTGAAAAATCAGTTTAGTTCATGTACATGATTTTAGTCATTTAGTTAGATTTTTGCATGTGCACAACTTGCATCTTTATCATGAGCTTCAGATCTATAGAAGGCAATGTTAATGGGTAATTTTATCTGGGGGTTAATTACTGTTCAACAGCATGCCATATTTAAACCTTGCATGGCTTAAGGACTATATTTGCTACATTAATTATATCGGCCCCATAAAATGTGAACAATTTAAAAATGATTGAAATTTCCTGTAAACTCGCAGAATCAAAAAAAGAATAGAAGCCTTTCAACATTATGTCTGTATCAATGACATAGGCTTTAGAAATAGGCATCACATCACATACATTATACATTTTATCAGAGGTTGGTGTTTGAAAATGCCTGCGCTTTATTTTTGCCAACCAAATAAATATTAGATTATTTCAACAACACTGAAATGATGTCATTAGATCATCAGTACAAATGTCTGGAGAGCTATTGTCATGTTCCTGGTGTCTGTGGCAAAAGGGAAAAAATTAACCTTGACTTTATCTTTTGAATATATGTGATATGATATTTCACTTATATATTCCTCATGACAAGGCCTTTTATTTGGTACTGAGACTCTTGACCTTGGACTTTGACCTACTTTTTAAAACCTTTGACCATGACTCTATCTTTTGAACCAAGTGGATAGGGCTTTGATATTTCTCATAGATTCCTCATGACCAGGCCTTTCTTTTGGTACCAAAACTTTAAGCCTAGTAACCTTGACCTTGGACTTTGACCTACTTTTCTAAAACTTTAACCTTGGCTATATTTTTTAACCATGAGGGATAGGTAAGTAGAATCATGCTTCCTGGCGAGCTGAGTTGTCCTCTAACAATTCTTGTTTTCTATCCATCTTAATCAAGTTTTACTGATCTAAAATGAGGTGATATTCTTATGATTTAATAAATGATTTCAGGGGGCAAAAAAGTAGTCACTATCACACACAGTTTTTTCAGTTTGATAATTGTTTTTATTATCAGAACTTTGTTTGCAGTTTTGAATATAAGTTTTCTCCCATTCACATTTCATATTCATTCACATTTTTAGTTGGTGGTGGATTAGATTTTCAAGGTAAATACACATATTTATTTTATCTCAATTGAAACAGCCTTATTTCCCAAATACTTAAAACAAAACTCTGAAATAAGAAAACATTTATTCTAGAATAATAGAAGCACCATGCAAAATTTCATTTCAC